>NW_026114663.1:0-58119 GCF_025201925.1 Gopherus flavomarginatus | reverse complement strand
CTGGTGAGCGGCCTTTCCTGCATGAGCGGGGTGCCGGCTTCGCTCCCCATCTCTGCGAGATCACTGGGCAGCTGCCGTTCCTGCGGGGGCGGGGCGTTGGTTTCCCTTCCCAGCTCTGCCAGGGGCCTGGGGATCAGCTCTTCCTGCGGCATTAGGGCACTGTCTTCTTTCCCTAGCTCTGTGAGACCACTGGGGAGCTTCCCTTCCTGCGGGATTAGGGCGCTGCCTTCACTCCCTAGCTCTGAGAGACCACTCTGGAGCGGCCGTTCCTGCGGGATTAGGGCGGTGCCTCCTCTTTCTAACTCTGAGAGACCACTGGGGAGCGGCCCATTGTGCGGAATTAGGGCGAGGCATTCTCTCCCTAGCTCTGCAAGACCACTGGGGAGCGGCCCATCCTGCGAGATTAGGGCTTTGCCTCCTCTCCCTAGCTGTGCGAGCCCACTGGGGGGTGGCCCATCCTGCGGGATTAGGGCGCTGCCTTCTCTCCCTAGCTCTGTGAGACCTCTGGGGAGCGGCCCTTCCTGCGGGAATAGGGCGCTGCCTTCTTTCCCTAGGTCTGCGAGACCACTGGGGAGCAGCGCTTCCTGCCGGATTAGGGCGCTACCTTCTCTCACTAGCTTTGCGAGACCACTGGGGAGCAACCGTTCCTGCGGGATTAGGGCGCTAACTTTTCTCCCTAACTCTGCGAGACCACAGGGGTGTGGCCCTTCGTGCGGGGGAGGGGCGCTGGCTTCCCTCCCAAGCTCTGCGAGACAACTGGGAAGCAGCCGTTCCTGCGGGATTAGGGCACTGCCTTCTCTCCCTAGCTCTGCGAGACCACTGGGGAGCGGCCCTTCCTGCGGGATGAGGGCGCTGCCTTCTCTCTCTAGCTCTGCGAGACCACTGGGGAGCGACCCTTTCTGTGGGATTAGGACGCTGCCTTCTCTCCCTAGCTCTGCGATACCACTGGGGTGCGGCCCTTCCTGCTGGATTAGGGCGCTGCCCTCTCTCCCAAGCTCTGCGAGACAACTGGGAAGAAGCCGTTCCTGCGGGATTAGGGCGCTGCCTCCTCTCCCGAGCTCTGCGAGACCACTGGGGAGCGGCCCTTCCTGCGGGATTAGGGCGACGCCTCCTCTCCCTAGCTCTGCGACACCATTGGGGAGCAACCGTTCCTGCGGGATTTGGGCGCTGCGTTCTCTCCCTAGCTCTGCGATACAACTGGGGAGCGGCCCTTCCTGCGAGATTAGGGCGCTGCCTTCTCTCTCTAGCTCTGCGAGACCACTGTGGAGCGGATGTTCCTGCGGGATTAGGGCGCTGCGTCCTCTCCCTAGCTCTGCGAGACCACTGGGGAGCGGCCGTTTCTGCGGGAATAGGGCGCTGCCCTCTCTCCCTAACTCTGCGATACAACTGGGGAGCGGCCCTTCCTGCGTTATTAGGGCGCTGCCTTCTCTCTCTAGCTCTGCGAGACCGCTGAGGAGCGGCCCTTCCTACGGGATTAGGGCGCTGCCTTATCTCTCTAGCTCTGCGAGACCACTAGGGAGCGGCCCTTTCTGCGGGATTAGGGGGCTGCCTTCTCTCTCTTGCTCTGCGAGACCACTTGGGAGCGGCCCTTCCTGAGGGATTAGGGCGCTACCTTCTCTCCCTAGCTCTGCGAGACCATTGGGGAGCATCCGTTCCTTCGGGATTTGGGCGCTGCTTTCTCTCCCTAGCTCTGTGATACCACTGGGGAGCGGCCCTTCCTGCGGGATTAGGGCGCTGCCTTCTCTCTCTAGCTCTGCGAGACCACTGTGGAGCGGATGTTCCTGCGGGATTAGAGCTCTGCGTCCTCTCCCTAGCTCTGCGAGACCACTGGGGAGCAGCCGTTTCTGCGGGAATAGGGCGCTGCCCTCTCTCCCTAGCTCTGCGAGACCACTGGGGAGAGGCCTTTCCTGCGGCATTAGGGCGCTACCTCCTCTCCTTAGCTCTGCGAGACCACTGGGGATGGCCCTTCCTGCGGGATTAGGGGGCTGCCTTCTCTCTCTAGCTCTGCGAGACCACTGGGGAGCAGCCCTTCCTGCGGGATTAGGGCGCTGCCTTCTCTCTCTAGCTCTGCGAGACCACTGGGGTGCGGCCCTTTCTGCGGGATTAGGGGGCTGCCTTCTCTCTCTATCTCTGCGAGACCACTTGGGAGCGGCCCTTCCTGAGGGATTAGGGCGCTGCCTTCTCTCCCTAGCTCTGCGAGACCACTGAGGAGCGGCCCTTCCTGCGGGATTAGGGCGCTGACTCCTCTCCCTAGCTCTGCGAGACCACTGGGGAGCGCCCCTTTCTGCGGGATTAAGGCGCTGCCTTGTCTCTCTAGCTCTGCGAGACCACTGGGGAGCGGCACTTCCTGCGGGATTAGGGCACTGCCTTCCCTCCCAATCTCTGCGACACCACTGAGGAGCGGCCCTTTCTGCGGGATTAGGGCGCTGCCTTCTCTCCCTAGCTCTGCGAGACCACTAGGTAGCAGACCTTCCTGCGGGATTAGGACACTGCCTTCTCTCCCTAGCTCTGTGAGACCACTGGGGAGCGACCTTTCCGGCATGGGTGGGGTGCCGGCTTCGCTCCCCATCTTTGCGAGATCACTTGGCAGTGGCCGTTCCTGCGGGGGCGGAGCGTTGGTTTCCCTTCCCAGCTCTGCCAGTGGCCTGGGGATCAGCTAATCCTGCGGGATGAGGGCACTGTCTTCTTTCCCTAGCTCTGTGAGACCACTGGGGAGCGGCCCTTCCTGCGGGAATAGGGCGCTGCCTCCTCTCCCTAGCTCTGCAAGACAACTGGGGTTCGGCCCTTCCTGCGGGATTTGGGTGCTGCCTCCTCTTCCTAGCTCTACGAGACCACTGGGGAGCGGCCGTTTCTGCGGGAATAGGGCGCTGCCCTCTCTCCCTAGCTCTGCGAGACCACTGGGGAGAGGCCTTTCCTGCGGCATTAGGGAGCTACCTCCTCTCCCTAGCTCTGCGAGACCACTGGGGAGTGGCCCTTCCTGCGGGATTAGGGGCTGCCTTCTCTCCCTAGCTCGGAGAGACCACTCTGGAGCGGCCGTTCCTTCGGGATTAGGGCGTTGCCTCCTCTTTCTAGCTCTGCGAGACCACTGGGTAGCAGCCCATCCTGCGGGATTAGGGGGCTGCATTTTCTCCCTAGCTCTACGAGGCCACTGGGGAGCGGCCCTTCCTGCGGGATTAGGGCGCAACCTTCTCTCCCTAGCTCTGCGAGACCACTGGGGAGCAGCCCTTCCTGCTGGATAATGGCGCTGCCTTCTCTCCCTAGTTCTGTATGACCACTGGGGTGCGGCCCTTCCTGCGGGATTAGAGCTCTGCATTCTCTCCCTAGCTCTGCGAGACCACTGGGGAGCGGCTCTTCCTGCGGGATTAGGGCGCTGCCCTCCCTCCCAAGCTCTGCGAGACAACTGGAGAGCTGCCGTTTCTCCGGGATTAGGGTGATGCCTTCTCTCCCTAGCTCTGTGAGACCACTAGGGAGCAGACCTTCCAGCGGGATTAGGACGCTGCCTTCTCTCCCTAGCTCTGTGAGACCACTGGGGAGCGGCCTTTCCTGCATGAGCGGGGTGCCGGCTTCGCTCCCCATCTCTGCGAGATCACTGGACAGCAGCCGTTCCTGCGGGGGCGGGGCGTTGGTTTCCCTTCCCAGCTCTGCCAGATGCCTGGGGATCAGCTCTTCCTGCGGCATTACAGCACTGTCTTCTTTCCCTAGCTCTGTGAGACCACTGGGGAGCGGCCCTTCCTCCTTGATTAGGGCGCTGCCTTCACTCCCTAGCTCTGAGAGACGACTCTGGAGCGGCCGTTCCTGCGGGATTAGGGCGCTGGACCCTCTTTCTAACTCTGAGAGACCACTGGGGAGCGGCCCATCCTGCGGAATTAGGGCGAGGCATTCTCTCCCTAGCTCTGCGAGACCACTGGGGAGCGGTCCATCCTGCGGGATTAGGGCGCTGCCTCCTCTCCCTAGCTGTGCGAGCCCACTGGGGGGCGGCCCATCCTGCGGGATTAGGGCGCTGCCTTCTCTCCCTAGCTTGGTGAGACCTCAGGGGTGCGTCCCTTCCTGCGGGAATAGGGCGCTGCCTTCTATCCCTAGGTCTGCGAGACCACTGGGGAGCAGCGCTTCCTGCCGGATTAGGGCGCTACCTTCTCTCACTAGCTCTGCGAGACCACTGGGGAGCGACCGTTCCTGCGGGATTAGGGCGCTAACTTTTCTCCCTAACTCTGCGAGACCACAGGAGTGCGGCCCTTCCTGCGGGGGAGGGGCGCTGTCTTCCCTCCCCAGCTCTGCGAGACCACTGGGGAGCGGCCGTTACTGCGGGATTAGGGCGCTGCCTCCTCTCCCTAGCTCTGTGAGACCACTGGGGAGCGGCCCATCCTGCGAAATTAGGGCGCTGCCTTCTCTCCCTAGCTCTGTCAGACCACTAGGGAGCGGCCCTTCCTGCGGGATTTGGGCGATGCCTTCTCTCCCTAGGTCTGCGAGACCACTGAGGAGCGGCGCTTCCTGCGGGATTAGGGCGCTGCATGCTCTCCCTATCTCTGCGAGACCAGTGGGGAGCAGCCGTTCCTGCGGGATTAGTGCGCTGCCTCCTCTCCCTAGCCATGCGAGACCACTGGGCATCGGCCCTTCCTTAGGGATTAGGGCGCTGCCTCCTCTCCCTAGCTCTGTGAGACCACTGGGGAGCGGCCCTTCCTGCGGCATAAGGATGCTTACTTCTCTCCCTAGCTCTGCGAGACCAATGGGGAGCGGCCCTTCCTGAGGGATTGGGGCGCTGCCTTCTCTCCCTAGCTCTGCGATACCACTGGGGAGCGGCCCTTCCTGCGGGATTTGGGCGATGCCTTCTCTCCCTAGGTCTGCGAGACCACTGGGGAGCGGCGCTTCCTGCGGGATTAGGGCGCTGCCTGCTCTCCCTATCTCTGCGAGACCACTGGGGAGCAGCCGTTCCTGCGGGATTAGTGCGCTGCCTCCTCTCCCTAGCTCTGCGACACCACTGGGCATCGGCCCTTCCTGTGGGATTAGGGCGCTGCCTCCTCTCCCTAGCTCTGCGAGACCACTGGGCATCGGCCCTTCCTGCGGCATAAGGGTGCTAACTTCTCTCCCTAGCTCTGCGAGACCAATGGGGAGCGGCCCATCCTGCGGGATTGGGGCGCTGCCTTCACTCCCTAGCTCTGCGATACCACTCGGGAGCGGCCCTTCCTGCGGGATTAGTTGGCTGCCTTCTCTCCCTCGCTCTGCGAGACCACTAAGGAGCGGCCCTTCCTGCGGGATTAGGGCGGTGACTCCTCTCCCTAGCTCTGCGAGACCACTGGGGAGCGGCCCTTTCTGCGGGACTAGGGTGCTGCCTTGTCTCTCTAGCTCTGCGAGACCACTGGGGAGCGGACCTTCCGGCGGGATTAGGGCGCTGCCTTCCCTCCCAAGCTCTGCGAGACCACTGGGGAGCGGCCGTTCCTGCGGGATTAGGGTGCTGCCTGCTCTCCCTAGCTCTGCGAGACCACTGGGGAGTTTCCCTTCCTACAGAATTATGGCGCTGCCTCCTCTCCCTAGATCTGCGAGACCACTGGGGAGCGGCCCTTCCTGCGGGATTAGGGCGACGCCTCCTCTCCCTAGCTCTGAGAGACAATTGGGGAGCAACTGTTCCTGCGGGATTTGGACGCTGCCTTCTCTCCCTAGCTCTACGATTCCACTGGGGAGCGGCCCTTCCTGGGGGATTAGGGCGCTGCCCTCTCTCCCAAGCTCTGCGAGACAACTGGGGAGCAGCCGTTCCTGCGGGATTAGGGGGCTGCATTCTCTCCCCAGCTCTTCGAGACCACTGGGGAGCGGCCGTTCCTCCGGGATTAGGGTGCTGCCTTCTCTCCCTAGCTCTGCGAGACCACTAGGGAGCAGACCTTCCTGCGGGATTAGGACGCTGCCTTCTCTCCCTAGCTCTGTGAGACCAATGGGGAGCGGCCTTTCCTGCATGGGCGTGGTGCCGGCTTCGCTCCCCATCTGTGCGAGATCACTTGACAGTGGCCGTTCCTGCGGGGGCGGGGCGTTGGTTTCCCTTCCAAGCTCTGCCAGTGGCCTGGGGATCAGCTAATCCTGCGGGATGAGGGCACTGTCTTCTTTCCCTAGCTCTGCAAGACAACTGGGGTTCGGCCCTTCCTGCGCGATTAGGGTGCTGCCTCCTCTTCCTAGCTCTGCGAGACCACTGTGGAGCGGACGTTCCTGCGGGATTAGGGCGCTGCGTCCTCTCCCTAGCTCTGCGAGACCACGGGAGAGCGGCCCTTTCTGCCGGATTAGGGCTCTGCCTTGTCTCTCTAGCTCTGCGAGACCACTGGGGAGTGGCCCTTCCTGCGGGATTAGGGGCTGCCTTCTCTCCCTAGCTCGGAGAGACCACTCTGGAGCGGCCGTTCCTTCGGGATTAGGGCGTTGCCTCCTCTTTCTAGCTCTGCGAGACCACTGGGGAGCGGCCCATCCTGCGGGATTAGGATGCTGCATTTTATCTTTAGCTCTGCGAGACCACTGGGAAGTGGCCCTTACTGCGGGATTAGGGCGCTGCCTTCTCTCCCTAGCTATGTGAGACCACTCGGGAGCGTCCCTTCCTGTGGGATTAGGGCGCAACCTTCTCTCCCTAGCTCTGCGAGACTACTGGGGAGCTTCCCTTCCTGCGGGAATAGGGCTCTGCCTCCTCTCCCTAGCTGCGAGACCACTGGGGAGCAGCCCTTCCTGCGGGAATAGGGCTCTGCCTCCTCTCCCTAGCTCTGCGAGACCACTGGGGAGCAGCCCTTCCTGCTGGATAATGGCGCTACCTTCTCTCGCTAGCTCTGCGAGACCACTGGGGAGCGACAGTTCCTGCGGGATTAGGGTGCTAACTACTCTCCCTAACTCTGCGAGACCACAGGAGAGCGGCCCTTCCTGAGGGGGCGGGGCGCTACCTTCTCTCGCTAGCTCTGCGAGACCACTGGGGAGCGACCGTTCCTGCGGGATTAGGGAGCTAACTTCTCTCCCTAACTCTGCGAGACCACAGGGAAGCGGACCTTCCTGTGGGGGCGGGGCGCTGTCTTCCCACCCCAGCTCTGCGAGACCACTGGGGAGCGGCCGTTCGTCCGGGATTAGGGCGCTGCCTCCTCTCCCTAGCTCTGTGAGACCACTGGGGTGCGGCCCATCCTGCGGGATTAGGGCGCTGCCTTCTCTCCCTAGCTCTTTGAGAACACTGGGGAGCGGCCTTTCCTGCATGGGCGGGGTGCCGGCTTTGCTCCCCATCTCTGCGAGATCACTTGGCAGTGGCCGTTCCTGCGGGGGCGGGGCGTTGGTTTCCCTTCCCAGCTCTGCCAGTGGCCTGGGGATCAGTTAATCCTGCGGGATGAGGGCACTGTTTTCTTTCCCTAGCTCTGTGAGACCACTGGGGATCGGCCCTTCCTGCGGGATTAGGGCGCTGCCTCCTCTCCCTAGCTCTGCAAGACAACTGAGGAGCGGCCCTTCCTGCGGGATTTGGGTGCTGCCTTCTCTCCCTAGCTCTGCGAGACCACTGGGGAGCGGCCGTTCCTGCGGGATTAGGGCGCTGCCTGCTCTCCCTAGCTCTGCGAGACCACTGGGGAGCGCCCCTTCCTGTGGGATTAGGGCGCTGGCTCCTCTCCCTAGCTCTGCGAGACCACTGGGGAGCGGCCCTTGCTGCGGGATTAGGGCGACGCCTCCTCTCCCTAGCTCTGCGAGACCATTGGGGAGCAACCGTTCCTGCGCGATTAGGGCACTGCCCTCTCTCCTTAGCTCTGCGAGACCACTGGGGAGAGGCCCTTCCTGCGGGATTAGGGCGCTGCCCTCTCTCCCAAGCTCTGCAAGACAACTGGGAAGCAGCCGTTCCTGCGGGATTAGGGCACTGCCTTCTCTCCCTAGCTCTGCGAGACCACTGGGGAGCAGCCCTTCCTGCGGGATGAGGGCGCTGCCTTCACTCTCTAGCTCTGCGAGACCACTGTGGAGCGGCCCTTTCTGCGGGATTAGGGCGCTGCCTTCTCTCCCTAGCTCTGTGATACCACTGGGGTGCGGCCCTTCCTGCGGGATTAGGGAGCTGCCCTCTCTCCCAAGCTCTGCGAGAAAACTGGGAAGCAGCCGTTCCTGCGGGATTAGGGCGCTGCCTCCTCTCCCTAGCTCTGCGAGACCACTGGGGAGCGGCCCTTCCTGCGGGATTAGGGCGACGCCTCCTCTCCCTAGCTCTGCGAGACCATTGGGGAGCAACCGTTCCTGCGGGATTTGGGCGCTGCTTTCTCTCCCTAGCTCTGCGATACAACTGGGGAGCGGCCCTTCCTGCGGGATTAGGGCGCTGCCTTCTCTCTCTAGCTCTGCGAGACCACTGTGGAGCGGATGTTCCTGCGGGATTAGGGCGCTGCGTCCTCTCCCTAGCTCTGCGAGACCACTGGGGAGCGACCGTTTCTGAGGGAATAGGGCGCTGCCCTCTCTCCCTAACTCTGCGAGACCACTGGAGAGAGGCCCTTCCTGCGGGATTAGGGCGCTGCCCTCTCTCCCAAGCTCTGCGAGACAACTGGGAAGCAGCCGTTCCTGCGGGATTAGGGCACTGCCTTCTCTCCCTAGCTCTGCGAGACCACTGGGGAGCGGCCCTTCCTGCGGGATGATGGCGCTGCCTTCTCTCTCTAGCTCTGCGAGACCACTGGGGAGCGGCCCTTTCTGCGGGATTAGGGCGCTGCCTTCTCTCTCTAGCTCTGCGAGACCACTGGGGATCGGCCCTTCCTACGGGATTAGGGCGCTGCCTTCTCTCTCTAGCTCTGCGAGACCACTGTGGAGCGGATGTTCCTGTGGGATTAGGGCGCTGCGTTCTCTCCCAAGCTCTGCGAGACCACTGGGGAGCAGCCGTTTCTGCGGGAATAGGGCGCTGCCCTCTCTCCCTAGCTCTGCAAGACCACTGGGGAGAGGCCTTTCCTGCAGCATTAGGGCGCTACCTCCTCTCCCTAGCTCTGCGAGACCACTGGGGAGTGGCCCTTCCTGCGGGATTAGGGGGCTGCCTTCTCTCTCTAGCTCTGCGAGACCACTTGGGAGCGGCCCTTCCTGAGGGATTAGGGCGCTGCCTTCTCTCCCTAGCTCTGCGAGACCACTGGGGAGCGGCCCTTCCTGCGGGATGAGGACGCTGCCTTCTCTCTCTAGCTCTGCGAGACCACTGGGGAGCGGCCCTTCCTGCGGGATTAGGTCGCTGCCTTCTCTCTCTAGCTCTGCGAGACTGCTGGGGAGCGGCCCTTCCTGAGGGATTTGGGCGCTGCCTTCTCTCCCTAGCTCTGCGAGACCACTGAGGAGCGCCCCTTCCTGCGGGATTAGGGCGCTGACTCCTCTCCCTAGCTCTGCGAGACCACTGGGGAGCGGCCCTTTCTGCGGGATTAGGGCGCTGCCTTCCCTCCCAATCTCTGCGAGACCACTGAGGAGCGGCCCTTTCTGCGGGATTAGGGCGCTGCCTGCTCTTTCTAGCTCTGCGAGACCACTAGGGAGCAGACCTTCCTGCGGGATTAGGACGCTGCCTTCTCTCCCTAGCTCTGTGAGACCACTGGGGAGCGACCTTTCCGACATGGGTGGGGTGCCGGCTTCGCTCCCCATCTCTGCGAGATCACTTGGCAGTGGCCGTTCCTTCAGGGGTGGATCGTTGGTTTCCCTTCCCAGCTCTGCCAGTGGCCTGGGGATCAGCTAATCCTGCGGGATGAGGGCACTGTCTTCTTTCCCTAGCTCTGTGAGACCACTGGGGAGCGGCCCTTCCTGCGGGAATAGGGTGCTGCCTCCTCTTCCTAGCTCTGCGAGACCACTGTGGAGCGGACGTTCCTGCGGGATTAGGGCGCTGCGTCCTCTCCCTATCTCTGCGAGACCACTGGGGAGCGGCCGTTTCTGCGGGAATAGGGCGCTGCCCTCTCTCCCTAGCTCTGCGAGACCACTGGGGAGAGGCCTTTCCTGCGGCATTAGGGAGCTACCTCCTCTCCCTAGCTCTGCGAGACCACTGGGGAGTGGCCCTTCCTGCGGGATTAGGGGCTGCCTTCTCTCCCTAGCTCGGAGAGACCACTCTGGAGCGGCCGTTCCTTCGGGATTAGGGCGCTGCATTTTCTCCTTAGCTCTGCGAGGCCACTGGGGAGCGGCCCTTCCTGCGGGATTAAGGCGCTGCCTTCTCTCCCAAGCACTGCGATACCACTGGGGAGCGGCCCTTCCTGCGGGATTAGGGCACTGCCTTCTCTCCCTAGCTATGTGAGACCACTCGGGAGCGTCCCTTCCTGTGGGATTAGGGCGCAACCTTCTCTGCCTAGCTCTGCGAGACCACTGGGGAGCGGCCCTTCCTGCGGGAATAGGGCTCTGCCTCCTCTCCCTAGCTCTGCGAGACCACTGGGAAGCGGCCCTTCCTGCGGGAATAGGGCTCTGCCTCCTCTCCCTAGCTCTGCGAGACCACTGGGGAGCAGCCCTTCCTGCTGGATAATGGCGCTGCCTTCTCTCCCTAGTTCTGTGAGACCACTGGGGTTCGGCCCTTCCTGTGGGATTAGAGCTCTGCATTCTCTCCCTAGCTCTGCGAGACCACTGGGGAGCGGCTCTTCCTGCGGGATAAGGGCGCTGCCCTCTCTCCCAAGCTCTGCGAGACAACTGGAGAGCTGCCGTTCTTCCGGGATTAGGGTGCTGCCTTCACTGTCTAGCTCTGTGAGACCACTAGGGAGCAGACCTTCCTGCGGGATTAGGACGCTGCCTTCTCTCCCTAGCTCTGTGAGACCACTGGGGAGCGGCCTTTCCTGCATGAGCGGGGTGCCGGCTTCGCTCCCCATCTCTGCGAGATCACTGGGCAGCGGCCGTTCCTGCGGGGGCGGGGCGTTGGTTTCTCTTCCCAGCTCTGCCAGGGGCCTGGGGATCAGCTCTTCCTGTTGCATTAGGGCACTGTCTTCTTTCCCTAGCTCTGTGAGACCACTGGGGAGCGGCCCTTCCTGCGGGATTAGGGCGCTGCCTTCTCTCCCTAGCTCTGAGAGACCACTCTGGAGCGGCCGTTCCTGCGGGATTAGGGTGCTGCCTCCTCTTTCTAACTCTGAGAGACCACTGGGGAGCGGCCCATCCTGCGGAATTAGGGCGAGGCCTTCTCTCCCTAGCTCTGTGAGACCACTGAGGAGCGGCCCTTCCTGCGGGAATAGGGCACTGCCTTCTATCCCTAGCTCTGCGAGACCACTCTAGAGCGGCCATTCCTGCGGGATTAGGGCGCTGCCTCCTCTTTCTAGCTCTGCGAGACCACTGGGGAGCGGCCCATCCTGCGGGATTAGGGCGCTGCCTCCTCTCCCTAGCTGTGCGAGCCCACTGGGGAGCGTCCCATCCTGCGGGATTAGTGCGCTGCCTTCTCTCCCTAGCTCTGTGAGACCTCTGGGGAGCGGCCCTTCCTGCGGGAATAGGGCGCTGCCTTCTATCCCTAGGTCTGCGAGACCACTGGGGAGCAGCGCTTCCTGCCGGATTAGAGCGCTACCTTGTCTCACTAGCTCTGCGAGACCACTGGGGAGCGACTGTTCCTGCAGGATTAGGTCGCTAACTTTTCTCCCTAACTCTGCGAGACCTCTGGGGAGCGGCCTTTCCTGCATGGGCGGGGTGCCGGCTTCGCTCCCCATCTCTGCGAGATCACTTGGCAGTGGCCGTTTCTGCGGGGGCGGGGCGTTGGTTTCCCTTCCCAGCTCTGCCAGTGGCCTGGCGATCAGCTAATCCTGCGGGATGAGGGCACTGTCTTCTTTCCCTAGCTCTGTGAGACCACTGTGGAGCGGACCTTCCTGCGGGAATAGGGCGCTGCCTCCTCTCCCTAGCTCTGCAAGACAACTGGGGTTCGGCCCTTCCTGCGGGATTAGGGTGCTGCCTCCTCTCCCTAGCTCTGCGAAACCACGAGGGAGCGGCCGTTTCTGCGGGAATAGGGCGCTGCCCTCTCTCTCTAGCTCTGCGAGACCACTGGGGCGAGGCTTTTCCTGCAGCATTAGGGCGCTACCTCCTCTCCCTAGCTCTGCGAAACCACTGGGGAGTGGCCCTTCCTGCGGGATTAGGGCGCTGCCTTCTCTCCCAAGCACTGCGACACCACTGGGGAGCGGCCCTTCCTGCGGGATTAGGGCGCTGCCTTCTCTCCCTAGCTATGTGAGACCACTCGGGAGCGTCCCTTCCTGTGGGATTAGGGGGCAACCTTCTCTCCCTAGCTCTGCGAGACTACTGGGGAGCGGCCCTTCCTGCGGGAATAGGGCTCTGCCTCCTCTCCCTAGCTCTGCGAGACCACTAGGGAGCGGCCCTTCATGCGGGAATAGGGCTCTGCCTCCTCTCCCTAGCTCTGCGAGATAACTGGAGAGCAGCCCTTCCTGCTGGATAATGGCGCTACCTTCTCTCGCTAGCTCTGCGAGACCACTGGGGAGCGACCGTTCCTGCGGGATTAGGGTGCTAACTACTCTCCCTAACTCTGCGAGACCACAGGAGAGCGGCCCTTCCTGCGGGGGCGGGGCGCTACCTTCTCTCGCTAGCTCTGCGAGACCACTGGGGAGCGACCGTTCCTGCGGGATTAGGGCGCTAACTACTCTCCCTAACTCTGCGAGACCACAGGGGAGCGGACGTTCCTGCGGGGGCGGGGCGCTGGCTTCCCTCCCCAGCTCTGCGAAACCACTGGGGAGTGGCCGTTCCTCCGGGATTAGGGCGCTGCCTCCTCTCCCTAGCTCTGTGAGACCACTGGGGAGCGGCCCATCCTGCGGGATTAGGGCGCTGCCTTCTCTCCCTAGCTCTGTGAGACCACTGGGGAGCGGCCCTTCCTGCGGGATTTTGGCGATGCCTTCTCTCCCTAGGTCTGCGAGACCACTGGGGAGTGGCGC
Source organism: Gopherus flavomarginatus (assembly GCF_025201925.1). Lineage (NCBI taxonomy): Eukaryota > Metazoa > Chordata > Testudines > Testudinidae > Gopherus > Gopherus flavomarginatus. The sequence goes on along the minus strand of NW_026114663.1, from coordinate 45,322 downwards.
TTCCTGCGGGATTAGGTTGCTGCCTGCTCTCCCTATCTCTGCGAGACCACTGGGGAGCAGCCCTTCCTGCGGCATAAGGGTACTAACTTCTCTCCCTAGCTCTAAGAGACCAATGGGGAGCGGCCCTTCCTGTGGGATTAGGGCGCTGCCTCCTCTCCCTAGCTCCGTGAGACCACTTGGGAGCGGCCCTTCCTGCGGCATAAGGGTACTAACTTCTCTCCCTAGCTCTGCGAGACCAATGGGGAGTGGCCCATCCTGCGGGATTAGGGCGCTGCCTTCTCTCCCTAGCTCTGTGAGACCACTGGGGAGCGGCCCGTCTTGTGGGATTAGGGCCTGCGTCCACTTCCTATCTCTTCGAGACCACTGTGGAGCGGTTTTTTCTGCGGGATTAGGGCGCTGCCTCCTCTCCCTAACTCTGTGAGACCACTCGGGAGCGTCCCTTCCTGTGGGATTAGGGCGCTACCTTCTCTCCCTAGCTCTGCGAGACCACTGGGGAGCGGCCCTTCCTGCGGGAATAGGGCTCTGCCTCCTCTCCCTAGCTCTGCGAGACCAATGGGGAGCAGCTCTTCCTGCGCGATAATGGCGCTGCCTTCTCTCCCTAGTTCTGTGACACCACTTGGGTGCGGCCCTTCCTGCGGGATTAGAGCGCTGCATTCTCTCCCTAGCTCTGCGAGACCACTGGGGAGCGGCTCTTCCTGCGGGATTAGGGCTCTGCCCTCTCTCCCTAGCTCTGCGAGAGAACTGGGGAGCGGAACTTCCTACGGGATTAGGGCGCTGCCTCCTCTCCCCAGCTCTTCGAGACCACTGGGGAGCGGCCGTTCCTCCGGGATTAGGGTGCTGCCTTCTCTCCCTAGCTCTGCGAGACCACTATGGAGCAGACCTTCCTGACGGATTAGGACGCTGCATTCTCTCCCTAGCTCTGTGAGACCACTGGGGAGCGGCCTTTCCTGTATGGGCGGGGTGCCGGCTTCGATCCCCATCTCTGCGAGATCACTGCGCAGCGGCCGTTCCTACGGGGGCGTGGCGTTGGTTTCCCTTCCCAGCTCTGCCAGGGGCCTGGGGATCAGCTCTTCCTGCGGCATTAGGGCACTGTCTTCTATCCCTAGCTCTGCGAGACCACTCTGGAGCGGCCGTTCCTGCGGGATTAGGGCGCTGCCTCCTCTTTCTAGCTCTGCGAGACCACTGGGGAGCGGCCCACCCTGCGGGATTAGGGCGCTGCCTCCTCTCCCTAGCTCTGCGAGACCACTGGGGAGCGGCCCACCCTGCGGGATTAGGGCGCTGCCTCCTCTCACTAGCTCTGTGAGACCACTAGGGAGCGGCCCTTCCTGCGGCATAAGGGTGCTAACTTCTCTCCCTAGCTCTGCGAGACCAATGGGGAGCGGCCCATCCTGCGGCATTAGGGCGCTGTCTCCTCTCCCTAGCTCTGCGATAACACTGGGGAGCGACCCTTTCTGCGGGGGCGGGGCGCTGGCTCCCCTCCCCAGCTCTGCCAGGGGCCTGGGGAGCAGCCCTTCCTGCGGGATTAGGGCGCTGCCTCCTCTCCCTAGCTCTGTGAGACCACTGGGGAGCGGCCCTTCCTGCGGGATTAGGGCTCTGCCTCTCTCCCTATCTCTGCGAGACCACGGGGGAGCGGCCCATCCTGCGGGATTAGGGCGCTGCCTCCTCTCCCTAGCTCTGTGAGACCACTGGGGAGTGGCCCTTCCTGCAGCATAAGGGTGCTAACTTCTCTCCCTAGCTCTGCGAGACCAATGGGGAGCGGCCCTTCCTGCAGGATTAGAGCGCTGCCTCCTCTCCCTAGCTCTGTGAGACCACTGGGGAGCGGCCCTTCCTGCGGCATAAGGGTGGTAACTTCTCTCCCTAGCTCTGCGAGACCAATGGGGAGCGGCCCATCCTGCGGGATTAGGGCACTGCCTTCTCTCCCTATCTCCGTGAGACCACTGGGGAGCGGCCCTTCCTGCGGGATTAGGGTGCTGCGTCCACTTCCTATCTCTTCGAGACCACTGTGGAGCGGTTCTTTCTGCGGGATTAGGGCGCTGCCTCCTCTCCCTAGCTCTGCGAGACCAATGGGGAGCGGCCCTTCCTGTGGGATTAGGGCGCTGCCTCCTCTCCCTAGCTCTGTGAGACCACTGGGGAGCGGCCCTTCCTGCGGGATTAGGGTGCTAACTACTCTCCCTAACTCTGCGAGACCACAGGAGAGCGGCCCTTCCTGAGGGGGCGGGGCGCTACCTTCTCTCGCTAGCTCTGCGAGACCACTGGGGAGCGACCGTTCCTGCGGGATTAGGGAGCTAACTTCTCTCCCTAACTCTGCGAGACCACAGGGAAGCGGACCTTCCTGTGGGGGCGGGGCGCTGTCTTCCCACCCCAGCTCTGCGAGACCACTGGGGAGCGGCCGTTCGTCCGGGATTAGGGCGCTGCCTCCTCTCCCTAGCTCTGTGAGACCACTGGGGTGCGGCCCATCCTGCGGGATTAGGGCGCTGCCTTCTCTCCCTAGCTCTTTGAGAACACTGGGGAGCGGCCTTTCCTGCATGGGCGGGGTGCCGGCTTTGCTCCCCATCTCTGCGAGATCACTTGGCAGTGGCCGTTCCTGCGGGGGCGGGGCGTTGGTTTCCCTTCCCAGCTCTGCCAGTGGCCTGGGGATCAGTTAATCCTGCGGGATGAGGGCACTGTTTTCTTTCCCTAGCTCTGTGAGACCACTGGGGATCGGCCCTTCCTGCGGGATTAGGGCGCTGCCTCCTCTCCCTAGCTCTGCAAGACAACTGAGGAGCGGCCCTTTCTGCGTTATTAGGGCGCTGCCTTCTCTCCCTAGCTCTGCGAGACCACTGGGGAGCGGCCGTTCCTGCGGGATTAGGGCGCTGCCTGCTCTCCCTAGCTCTGCGAGACCACTGGGGAGCGCCCCTTCCTGTGGGATTAGGGCGCTGGCTCCTCTCCCTAGCTCTGCGAGACCACTGGGGAGCGGCCCTTGCTGCGGGATTAGGGCGACGCCTCCTCTCCCTAGCTCTGCGAGACCATTGGGGAGCAACCGTTCCTGCGCGATTAGGGCACTGCCCTCTCTCCTTAGCTCTGCGAGACCACTGGGGAGAGGCCCTTCCTGCGGGATTAGGGCGCTGCCCTCTCTCCCAAGCTCTGCAAGACAACTGGGAAGCAGCCGTTCCTGCGGGATTAGGGCACTGCCTTCTCTCCCTAGCTCTGCGAGACCACTGGGGAGCAGCCCTTCCTGCGGGATGAGGGCGCTGCCTTCACTTTCTAGCTCTGCGAGACCACTGTGGAGCGGCCCTTTCTGCGGGATTAGGGCGCTGCCTTCTCTCCCTAGCTCTGTGATACCACTGGGGTGCGGCCCTTCCTGCGGGATTAGGGCGCTGCCCTCTCTCCCAAGCTCTGCGAGAAAACTGGGAAGCAGCCGTTCCTGCGGGATTAGGGCGCTGCCTCCTCTCCCTAGCTCTGCGAGACCACTGGGGAGCGGCCCTTCCTGCGGGATTAGGGCGACGCCTCCTCTCCCTAGCTCTGCGAGACCATTGGGGAGCAACCGTTCCTGCGGGATTTGGGCGCTGCTTTCTCTCCCTAGCTCTGCGATACAACTGGGGAGCGGCCCTTCCTGCGGGATTAGGGCGCTGCCTTCTCTCTCTAGCTCTGCGAGACCACTGTGGAGCGGATGTTCCTGCGGGATTAGGGCGCTGCGTCCTCTCCCTAGCTCTGCGAGACCACTGGGGAGCGACCGTTTCTGAGGGAATAGGGCGCTGCCCTCTCTCCCTAACTCTGCGAGACCACTGGAGAGAGGCCCTTCCTGCGGGATTAGGGCGCTGCCCTCTCTCCCAAGCTCTGCGAGACAACTGGGAAGCAGCCGTTCCTGCGGGATTAGGGCACTGCCTTCTCTCCCTAGCTCTGCGAGACCACTGGGGAGCGGCCCTTCCTGCGGGATGATGGCGCTGCCTTCTCTCTCTAGCTCTGCGAGACCACTGGGGAGCGGCCCTTTCTGCGGGATTAGGGCGCTGCCTTCTCTCTCTAGCTCTGCGAGACCACTGGGGATCGGCCCTTCCTACGGGATTAGGGCGCTGCCTTCTCTCTCTAGCTCTGCGAGACCACTGTGGAGCGGATGTTCCTGTGGGATTAGGGCGCTGCGTTCTCTCCCTAGCTCTGCGAGACCACTGGGGAGCAGCCGTTTCTGCGGGAATAGGGCGCTGCCCTCTCTCCCTAGCTCTGCAAGACCACTGGGGAGAGGCCTTTCCTGCAGCATTAGGGCGCTACCTCCTCTCCCTAGCTCTGCGAGACCACTGGGGAGTGGCCCTTCCTGCGGGATTAGGGGGCTGCCTTCTCTCTCTAGCTCTGCGAGATCACTTGGGAGCGGCCCTTCCTGAGGGATTAGGGCGCTGCCTTCTCTCCCTAGCTCTGCGAGACCACTGGGGAGCGGCCCTTCCTGCGGGATGAGGACGCTGCCTTCTCTCTCTAGCTCTGCGAGACCACTGGGGAGCGGCCCTTCCTGCCGGATTAGGGCGCTGCCTTCTCTCTCTAGCTCTGCGAGACTGCTGGGGAGCGGCCCTTCCTGAGGGATTTGGGCGCTGCCTTCTCTCCCTAGCTCTGCGAGACCACTGAGGAGCGCCCCTTCCTGCGGGATTAGGGCGCTGACTCCTCTCCCTAGCTCTGCGAGACCACTGGGGAGCGGCCCTTTCTGCGGGATTAGGGCGCTGCCTTCCCTCCCAATCTCTGCGAGACCACTGAAGAGCGGCCCTTTCTGCGGGATTAGGGCGCTGCCTGCTCTTTCTAGCTCTGCGAGACCACTAGGGAGCAGACCTTCCTGCGGGATTAGGACGCTGCCTTCTCTCCCTAGCTCTGTGAGACCACTGGGGAGCGACCTTTCCGACATGGGTGGGGTGCCGGCTTCGCTCCCCATCTCTGCGAGATCACTTGGCAGTGGCCGTTCCTTCGGGGGTGGATCGTTGGTTTCCCTTCCCAGCTCTGCCAGTGGCCTGGGGATCAGCTAATCCTGCGGGATGAGGGCACTGTCTTCTTTCCCTAGCTCTGTGAGACCACTGGGGAGCGGCCCTTCCTGCGGGAATAGGGTGCTGCCTCCTCTTCCTAGCTCTGCGAGACCACTGTGGAGCGGACGTTCCTGCGGGATTAGGGCGCTGCGTCCTCTCCCTATCTCTGCGAGACCACTGGGGAGCGGCCGTTTCTGCGGGAATAGGGCGCTGCCCTCTCTCCCTAGCTCTGCGAGACCACTGGGGAGAGGCCTTTCCTGCGGCATTAGGGAGCTACCTCCTCTCCCTAGCTCTGCGAGACCACTGGGGAGTGGCCCTTCCTGCGGGATTAGGGGCTGCCTTCTCTCCCTAGCTCGGAGAGACCACTCTGGAGCGGCCGTTCCTTCGGGATTAGGGCGCTGCATTTTCTCCTTAGCTCTGCGAGGCCACTGGGGAGCGGCCCTTCCTGCGGGATTAGGGCACTGCCTTCTCTCCCTAGCTATGTGAGACCACTCGGGAGCGTCCCTTCCTGTGGGATTAGGGCGCAACCTTCTCTGCCTAGCTCTGCGAGACCACTGGGGAGCGGCCCTTCCTGCGGGAATAGGGCTCTGCCTCCTCTCCCTAGCTCTGCGAGACCACTGGGAAGCGGCCCTTCCTGCGGGAATAGGGCTCTGCCTCCTCTCCCTAGCTCTGCGAGACCACTGGGGAGCAGCCCTTCCTGCTGGATAATGGCGCTGCCTTCTCTCCCTAGTTCTGTGAGACCACTGGGGTGCGGACCTTCCTGCGGGATTAGAGCTCTGCATTCTCTCCCTAGCTCTGCGAGACCACTGGGGAGCGGCTCTTCCTGCGGGATGAGGGCGCTGCATTCTCTCCCAAGCTCTGCGAGACAACTGGAGAGCTGCCGTTCTTCCGGGATTAGGGTGCTGCCTTCACTGTCTAGCTCTGTGAGACCACTAGGGAGCAGACCTTCCTGCGGGATTAGGACGCTGCCTTCTCTCCCTAGCTCTGTGAGACCACTGGGGAGCGGCCTTTCCTGCATGAGCGGGGTGCCGGCTTCGCTCCCCATCTCTGCGAGATCACTGGGCAGCGGCCGTTCCTGCGGGGGCGGGGCGTTGGTTTCTCTTCCCAGCTCTGCCAGGGGCCTGGGGATCAGCTCTTCCTGTTGCATTAGGGTACTGTCTTCTTTCCCTAGCTCTGTGAGACCACTGGGGAGCGGCCCTTCCTGCGGGATTAGGGCGCTGCCTTCTCTCCCTAGCTCTGAGAGACCACTCTGGAGCGGCCGTTCCTGCGGGATTAGGGTGCTGCCTCCTCTTTCTAACTCTGAGAGACCACTGGGGAGCGGCCCATCCTGCGGAATTAGGGCGAGGCCTTCTCTCCCTAGCTCTGTGAGACCACTGAGGAGCGGCCCTTCCTGCGGGAATAGGGCACTGCCTTCTATCCCTAGCTCTGCGAGACCACTCTAGAGCGGCCATTCCTGCGGGATTAGGGCGCTGCCTCCTCTTTCTAGCTCTGCGAGACCACTGGGGAGCGGCCCATCCTGCGGGATTAGGGCGCTGCCTCCTCTCCCTAGCTGTGCGAGCCCACTGGGGAGCGTCCCATCCTGCGGGATTAGTGCGCTGCCTTCTCTCCCTAGCTCTGTGAGACCTCTGGGGAGCGGCCCTTCCTGCGGGAATAGGGCGCTGCCTTCTATCCCTAGGTCTGCGAGACCACTGGGGAGCAGCGCTTCCTGCCGGATTAGAGCGCTACCTTGTCTCACTAGCTCTGCGAGACCACTGGGGAGCGACTGTTCCTGCAGGATTAGGTCGCTAACTTTTCTCCCTAACTCTGCGAGACCTCTGGGGAGCGGCCTTTCCTCCATGGGCGGGGTGCCGGCTTCGCTCCCCATCTCTGCGAGATCACTTGGCAGTGGCCGTTTCTGCGGGGGCGGGGCGTTGGTTTCCCTTCCCAGCTCTGCCAGTGGCCTGGCGATCAGCTAATCCTGCGGGATGAGGGCACTGTCTTCTTTCCCTAGCTCTGTGAGACCACTGTGGAGCGGACCTTCCTGCGGGAATAGGGCGCTGCCTCCTCTCCCTAGCTCTGCAAGACAACTGGGGTTCGGCCCTTCCTGCGGGATTAGGGTGCTGCCTCCTCTCCCTAGCTCTGCGAAACCACGAGGGAGCGGCCGTTTCTGCGGGAATAGGGCGCTGCCCTCTCTCTCTAGCTCTGCGAGACCACTGGGGCGAGGCTTTTCCTGCAGCATTAGGGCGCTACCTCCTCTCCCTAGCTCTGCGAAACCACTGGGGAGTGGCCCTTCCTGCGGGATTAGGGCGCTGCCTTCTCTCCCAAGCACTGCGACACCACTGGGGAGCGGCCCTTCCTGCGGGATTAGGGCGCTGCCTTCTCTCCCTAGCTATGTGAGACCACTCGGGAGCGTCCCTTCCTGTGGGATTAGGGCGCAACCTTCTCTCCCTAGCTCTGCGAGACTACTGGGGAGCGGCCCTTCCTGCGGGAATAGGGCTCTGCCTCCTCTCCCTAGCTCTGCGAGACCACTAGGGAGCGGCCCTTCATGCGGGAATAGGGCTCTGCCTCCTCTCCCTAGCTCTGCGAGATCACTGGAGAGCAGCCCTTCCTGCTGGATAATGGCGCTACCTTCTCTCGCTAGCTCTGCGAGACCACTGGGGAGCGACCGTTCCTGCGGGATTAGGGTGCTAACTACTCTCCCTAACTCTGCGAGACCACAGGAGAGCGGCCCTTCCTGCGGGGGCGGGGCGCTACCTTCTCTCGCTAGCTCTGCGAGACCACTGGGGAGCGACCGTTCCTGCGGGATTAGGGCGCTAACTACTCTCCCTAACTCTGCGAGACCACAGGGGAGCGGACGTTCCTGCGGGGGCGGGGCGCTGGCTTCCCTCCCCAGCTCTGCGAAACCACTGGGGAGTGGCCGTTCCTCCGGGATTAGGGCGCTGCCTCCTCTCCCTAGCTCTGTGAGACCACTGGGGAGCGGCCCATCCTGCGGGATTAGGGCGCTGCCTTCTCTCCCTAGCTCTGTGAGACCACTGGGGAGCGGCCCTTCCTGCGGGATTTTGGCGATGCCTTCTCTCCCTAGGTCTGCGAGACCACTGGGGAGTGGCGCTTCCTGCGGGATTAGGTTGCTGCCTGCTCTCCCTATCTCTGCGAGACCACTGGGGAGCAGCCCTTCCTGCGGCATAAGGGTACTAACTTCTCTCCCTAGCTCTAAGAGACCAATGGGGAGCGGCCCTTCCTGTGGGATTAGGGCGCTGCCTCCTCTCCCTAGCTCCGTGAGACCACTTGGGAGCGGCCCTTCCTGCGGCATAAGGGTACTAACTTCTCTCCCTAGCTCTGCGAGACCAATGGGGAGTGGCCCATCCTGCGGGATTAGGGCGCTGCCTTCTCTCCCTAGCTCTGTGAGACCACTGGGGAGCGGCCCGTCTTGTGGGATTAGGGCCTGCGTCCACTTCCTATCTCTTCGAGACCACTGTGGAGCGGTTTTTTCTGCGGGATTAGGGCGCTGCCTCCTCTCCCTAACTCTGTGAGACCACTCGGGAGCGTCCCTTCCTGTGGGATTAGGGCGCTACCTTCTCTCCCTAGCTCTGCGAGACCACTGGGGAGCGGCCCTTCCTGCGGGAATAGGGCTCTGCCTCCTCTCCCTAGCTCTGCGAGACCAATGGGGAGCAGCTCTTCCTGCGCGATAATGGCGCTGCCTTCTCTACCTAGTTCTGTGACACCACTTGGGTGCGGCCCTTTCTGCGGGATTAGAGCGCTGCATTCTCTCCCTAGCTCTGCGAGACCACTGGGGAGCGGCTCTTCCTGCGGGATGAGGGCTCTGCCCTCTCTCCCTAGCTCTGTGAGAGAACTGGGGAGCGGAACTTCCTCCGGGATTAGGGCGCTGCCTCCTCTCCCCAGGTCTTCGAGACCACTGGGGAGCGGCCGTTCCTCCGGGATTAGGGTGCTGCCTTCTCTCCCTAGCTCTGCGAGACCACTATGGAGCAGACCTTCCTGAGGGATTAGGACGCTGCATTCTCTCCCTAGCTCTGTGAGACCACTGGGGAGCGGCCTTTCCTGTATGGGCGGGGTGCCGGCTTCGATCCCCATCTCTGCGAGATCACTGCGCAGCGGCCGTTCCTACGGGGGCGTGGCGTTGGTTTCCCTTCCCAGCTCTGCCAGGGGCCTGGGGATCAGCTCTTCCTGCGGCATAAGGGCACTGTCTTCTATCCCTAGCTCTGCGAGACCACTCTGGAGCGGCCGTTCCTGCGGGATTAGGGCGCTGCCTCCTCTTTCTAGCTCTGCGAGACCACTGGGGAGCGGCCCACCCTGCGGGATTAGGGCGCTGCCTCCTCTCCCTAGCTGTGCGAGCCCACTGGGGAACGGCCCATCCTGCGGGATTAGGGCGCTGCCTTCTCTCACTAGCTCTGTGAGACCACTGGGGAGCGGCCCTTCCTGCGGCATAAGGGTGCTAACTTCTCTCCCTAGCTCTGCGAGACCAATGGGGAGCGGCCCATCCTGCGGCATTAGGGCGCTGTCTCCTCTCCCTAGCTCTGCGATAACACTGGGGAGCGACCCTTTCTGCGGGGGCGGGGCGCTGGCTCCCCTCCCCAGCTCTGCCAGGGGCCTGGGGAGCAGCCCTTCCTGCGGGATTAGGGCGCTGCCTCCTCTCCCTAGCTCTGTGAGACCACTGGGGAGCGGCCCTTCCTGCGGGATTAGCGCGCTGCCTTCTCTCCCTAGCTCTGCGAGACCACTGGGGAGCGGCTCTTCCTGCGGGATTAGGGCGCTGCCTCCTCTCCCTAGCTCTGTGAGACCACTGGGGAGCGGCCCTTCCTGCGGGATTAGGGCTCTGCCTCTCTCCCTATCTCTGCGAGACCACGGGGGAGCGGCCCATCCTGCGGGATTAGGGCGCTGCCTCCTCTCCCTAGCTCTGTGAGACCACTGGGGAGTGGCCCTTCCTGCAGCATAAGGGTGCTAACTTCTCTCCCTAGCTCTGCGAGACCAATGGGGAGCGGCCCTTCCTGCAGGATTAGAGCGCTGCCTCCTCTCCCTAGCTCTGTGAGACCACTGGGGAGCGGCCCTTCCTGCGGCATAAGGGTGGTAACTTCTCTCCCTAGCTCTGCGAGACCAATGGGGAGCGGCCCATCCTGCGGGATTAGGGCACTGCCTTCTCTCCCTATCTCCGTGAGACCACTGGGGAGCGGCCCTTCCTGCGGGATTAGGGTGCTGCGTCCACTTCCTATCTCTTCGAGACCACTGTGGAGCGGTTCTTTCTGCGGGATTAGGGCGCTGCCTCCTCTCCCTAGCTCTGCGAGACCAATGGGGAGCGGCCCTTCCTGTGGGATTAGGGCGCTGCCTCCTCTCCCTAGCTCTGTGAGACCACTGGGGAGCGGCCCTTCCTGCGGCATAAGGGTGCTAACTTCTCTCCCTAGCTCTGCGAGTCCAATGGTGAGCGGCCCATCCTGCGGGATTAGGGCGCTGCCTTCTCTCCCTAGCTCTGTGAGACCACTGGGGAGCGGCCCTTCTTCTGGGATTAGGGCCTGAGTCCACTTCCTATCTCTTCGAGATCACTGTGGAGCGGTTCTTTCTGCGGGATTAGGGCGCTGCCTCCTCTCCCTAACTCTGTGAGAACACTGGGGAGCGGCCCTTCCTGCGGCATAACGGTGCTAACTTCTCTCCCTAGCTCTGCGAGACCAATGGGGACCGGCCGTTCCTGCGGGATTAGGGCGCTGCCTTCTCTCCCTAGCTATGTGAGACCACTCGGGAGCGTCCCTTCCTGTGGGATTAGGGCGCAACCTTCTCTCACTAGCTCTGCGAGACCACTGGGGAGTGACCGTTCCTGCGGGATTAGGGCGCTAACTCTTCTCCCTAACTCTGCGAGACCACTGGGGAGCGGCCTTTCCTGCATGGGCGGGGTGCCGGCTTCGCTCCCCATCTCTGCGAGATCACTTGGCAGTGGCCGTTCCTGCGGGGGCGGGGCGTTGGTTTCCCTTCCCAGCTCTGCCAGTGGCCTGGGGATCAGCTAATCCTGCGGGATGAGGGCACTGTTTTCTTTCCCTAGCTCTGTGAGACCACTGGGGAGCGGCCCTTCCTGCGGGAATAGGGCGCTGCGTCCTCTCCCTAGCTCTGCAAGACAACTGGGGTTCGGCCCTTCCTGCGGGATTAGGGTGCTGCCTCCTCTTAATAGCTCTGCGAGACCACTGTGGAGCGGACGTTCCTGCGGGATTAGGGCGCTGCGTCCTCTCCCTAGCTCTGCGAGACCACGGTGGAGCGGCCGTTTCTGCGGGAATAGGGCGCTGCCCTCTCTCCCTAGCTCTGCGAGACCATTGGGGCGAGGCCTTTCCTGCGGCATTAGGGCGCTACCTCCTCTCCCTAGCTCTGCGAGACCACTGGGGAGTGGCCCTTCCTGCGGGATTAGGGGCTGCCATCTCTCCCTAGCTCGGAGAGACCACTCTGGAGCGGCAGTTCCTTCGGGATTAGGGCGTTGCCTCCTCTTTCTAGCTCTGCGAGACCACTGGGGAGTGGCCTATCCTGCGGGATTAGGGCGCTGTCTTCTCTCCCAAGCAATGCGACACCACTGGGGAGCGGCCCTTCCTGTGGGATTAGGGCGCTGCCTTCTCTCCCTAGCTATGTGAGACCACTCGGGAGCGTCCCTTCCTGTGGGATTAGGGCGCAACCTTCTCTCCCTACCTCTGCGAGACTACTGGGGAGCGGCCCTTCCTGCCGGAATAGGGCTCTGCCTCCTCTCCCTAGCTCTGCGAGACCACTAGGGAGCGGCCCTTCATGCGGGAATAGGGCTCTGCCTCCTCTCCCTAGCTCTGCGAGACCACTGGAGAGCAGTCCTTCCTGCTGGATAATGGCGCTACCTTCTCTCGCTAGCTCTGCGAGACCACTGGGGAGCGACCGTTCCTGCGGGATTAGGGCGCTAACTTCTCTCCCTAACTCTGCAAGACCACAGGGGAGCGGACCTTCCTGCGGGGGCGGGGTGCTGGCTTCCCTTCCCAGCTCTGCCAAACCACTGGGGAGCGGCCGTTCCTCCGGGATTAGGGCGCTGCCTCCTCTCCCTAGCTCTGTGAGACCACTGGGGAGCGGCCCATCCTGCGGGATTAGGGCGCTGCCTTCTCTCCCTAGCTCTGTGAGACCACTGGGGAGCGGCCCTTCCTGCGGGATTTTGGCGATGCCTTCTCTCCCTAGGTCTTCGAGACCACTGGGGAGTGGCGCTCCTTGCGGGATTAGGTTGCTGCCTGCTCTCCCTATCTCTGTGAGACCACTGGGGAGAAGCCGTTCCTGCGGGATTAATGCGCTGCCTCCTCTCCCTAGCTCTGCGAGACCACTGGGCATCGGCCCTTCCTGTGGGATTACGGCCCTGCCTCCTCTCCCTAGCTCTGTGAGACCACTGGGGAGCAGCCCTTCCTGCGGCATAAGGGTACTAACTTCTCTCCCTAGCTCTAAGAGACCAATGGGGAGCGGCCCTTCCTGTGAGATTAGGGCGCTACCTCCTCTCCCTAGCTCTGTGAGACCACTTGGGAGCGGCCCTTCCTGCGGCATAAGGGTGCTAACTTCTCTCCCTAGCTCTGCGAGACCAATTGGGGAGCGGCCCATCCTGTGGGATTAGGGCGCTGCCTTCTCTCCCTAGCTCTGTGAGACCACTGGGGAGCGACCCGTCTTGTGGGATTAGGGCCTTCGTCCACTTCCTATCTCTTCGAAACCACTGTGGAGCGGCCCTTCCTGTGGGATTAGGGCGCTACCTCCTCTCCCTAGCTCTGTGAGACCACTGGGGAGCGGCCCATCCTGCGGCATAACAGTGCTAACTTCTCTCCCTAGCTCTGCGAGACCAATGGGGACCGGCCGTTCTTGCGGGATTAGGGCGCTGCCTTCTCTCCCTAGCTATGTGAGACCACTCGGGAGCGTCCCTTCCTGCGGGAATAGGGCTCTGCCTCCTCTCCCTAGCTCTGCGAGACCACTGGGGAGCAGCTCTTCCTGCGCGATAATGGCGCTGCCTTCTCTCCCTAGTTCTGTGACACAACTTGGGTGCGGCCCTTCCTGCGGGATTAGAGCGCTGCATTCTCTCCCTAACTCTGCGAGACAACTGGGGAGCGGAACATCCTGCGGGATTAGGGCGCTGCCTTCTCTCCCCAGCTCTTCGAGACCACTGGGGAGCGGCCGTTCCTCCGGGATTAGGGTGCTGCCTTCTCTCCCTAGCTCTGCGAGACCACTATGGAGCAGACCTTCCTGAGGGATTAGGATGCTGCCTTCTCTCCCTAGCTCTGTGAGACCACTGGGGAGCGGCCTTTCCTCTATGGGCGGGGTGCCGGCTTCGCTCCCCATCTCTGCGAGATCACTGCGCAGCGGCCGTTCCTGCGGGGGCGTGGCGTTGGTTTCCCTTCCCAGCTCTGCCAGGGGCCTGGGGATCAGCTCTTCCTGCGGCATTAGGGCACTGTCTTCTATCCCTAGCTCTGCGAGACCACTCTGGAGCGGCCGTTCCTGCGGGATTAGGGCGCTGCCTCCTCTTTCTAGCTCTGCGAGACCACTGGGGAGCAGCCCATCCTGCGGGATTAGGGCGCTGCCTCCTCTGCCTAGCTGTGCGAGCCCACTGGGGAGCGGCCCACCCTGCGGGAAGAGGGCGCTGCCTTCTCTCCCTAGCTCTGCGAGACCACTGAGGAACGAAAATTTCTGCGGGATTAGGGCGCTGCCTTCTCTCACTAGCTCTGTGTGACCACTGGGGAGCTGCCCTTCCTGCGGCATAAGGGTGCTAACTTCTCTCCCTAGCTCTGCGAGACCAATGGGGAGCGGCCCGACCTGCGGGATTAGGGCGCTGCCTCCTCTCCCTAGCTCTGCGATAACACTGGGGAGCGACCCTTTCTGCGGGGGCGGGGCGCTGGCTCCCCTCCCCAGCTCTGCCAGGGGCCTGGGGAGCAGCCCTTCCTGCGGGATTAGGGCGCTTCCTCCTCTCCCTAGCTCTGTGAGACCACTGGGGAGCGGCCTTTCCTGCGGGATTAGGGCGCTGCCTTCTCTCCCTAGCTCTGCGAGACCACTGGGGAGCGGCTCTTCCTGCGGGATTAGGGCGCTGCCTCCTCTCCCTAGCTCTGTGAGACCACTGGGGAGCGGCCCTTCCTGCGGGATTAGGGCGCTGCCTCTCTCCCTATCTCTGCGAGACCACGGGGGAGCGGCCCATCCTGCGGGATTAGGGCGCTGCCTCATCTCCCTACCTCTGTGAGACCACTGGGGAGTGGCCATTCCTGCGGCATAAGGGTGCTAACTTCTCTCCCTAGCTCTGCGAGACCAATGGGGAGCGGCCCTTCCTGTGGGATTAGGGCGCTGCCTCCTCTCCCTAGCTCTGTGAGACCACTGGGAAGCGGCCCTTCCTGCGGCATAAGGGTGCTAACTTCTCTCCCTAGCTCTGCGACACCAATGGGGAGCGGCCCATCCTGCGGGATTAGGGCACTGCCTTCTCTCCCTATCTCCGTGAGACCACTGAGGAGCGGCCCATCCTGCGGCATTAGGGCGCTGCGTCCACTTCCTATCTCTTCGAGACCACTGTGGAGCGGTTCTTTCTGCGGGATTAGGGCGCTGCCTCCTCTCCCTAGCTCTGCGAGACCAATGGGGAGCGGCCCTTCCTGTGGGATTAGGGCGCTGCCTCCTCTCCCTAGCTCTGTGAGACCACTGGGGAGCGGCCCTTCCTGCGGCATAAGGGTGCTAACTTCTCTCCCTAGCTCTGCGAGACCAATGGGGAGCGGCCCATCCTGCGGGATTAGGGCGCTGCCTTCTCTCCCTAGCTCTGTGAGACCACTGGGGAGCGGCCCTTCTTGTGGGATTAGGGCCTGAGTCCACTTCCTATCTCTTCGAGACCACTGTGGAGCGGTTCTTTCTGCGGGATTAGGGCGCTGCCTCCTCTCCCTAACTCTGTGAGACCACTGGGGAGCGGCCCTTCCTGCGGCATAACGGTGCTAACTTCTCTTCCTAGCTCTGCGAGACAAATGGGGACCGGCCGTTCCTGCAGGATTAGGGCGCTGCCTTCTCTCCCTAGCTATGTGAGACCACTCGGGAGCGTCCCTTCCTGTGGGATTAGGGCGCTACCTACTCTCCCTAGCTCTGCGAGACCACTGGGAAGCGGCCCTTCCTGCGGGAATAGGGCTCTGCCTCCTCTCCCTAGCTCTGCGAGACCACTGGGGAGCAGCTCTTCCTGCGGGATAATGGCGCTGCCTCCTCTCCCTAGTTCTGTGACACCACTTGGGTGCGGCCCTTCCTTCGGGATTAGAGCGCTGCATTCTCTCCCCAGCTCTTCGAGACCACTGGGGAGCGGCCGTTCCTCCGGGATTAGGGTGCTGTCTTCTCTCCCTAGCTCTGCGAGACCACTAGGGAGCAGACCTTCCTGTGGGATTAGGACGCTGCCTTCTCTCCCTAGCTCTGCGAGACCACTGGGCAGCGGCCGTTCCTGCGGGGGCGTGGCATTGGTTTCTCTTCCCAGCTCTGCCAGGGGCCTGGGGATCAGCTCTTCCTGCGGCATTAGGGCACTGTCTTCTTTCCCTAGCTCTGTGAGACCACTGGGGAGCTGCCCTTCCTGCGGGATTCGGGCGCTGCCTTCTCTCCCTAGCTCTGAGAGACCACTCTGGAGCGACCGTTCCTGCGGGTTTAGGGAGTTGCCTCCTCTTTCTAACTCTGCGAGACCCCTGTGGAGCGGCCCATCCTGCGGGATTAGGGCGCTGCCTCCTCTCCCTATCTGTGCGAGCCCACAGGGGAGCGGCCCATCCTGCGGGATTAGGGTGCTGCCTTCTCTCACTAGCTCTGCGAGACAACTGGGGAGCGACCGTTCCTGCGGGATTAGGGCGCTAACTTCTCTCGCTAACTCTGCGAGACCACAGGGGAGCGGCCCTTCCTGCGGGGGCGGGGCGCTGGCTTCCCTCCCCAGCTCTGCGAGACCACTGGGGAGCGGCCGTTCCTGCGGGATTAGGGCGCTGCCTCCTCTCCCTAGCTCTGCGATACCACTGGGGAGCGACCCTTTCTGCGGGGGCGGGGCGCTGGCTCCCCTCCCCAGCTCTGCCAGGGGCCTGGGGAGCAGCCCTTCCTGCGGGATTAGGGCGCTGCCTCCTCTCCCTAGCTCTGTGAGACCACTGGGGAGCGGCCCTTCCTGCGGGATTAGGGCGCTGCCTACTCTCCCTAGCTCTGCGAGACCACTGGGGAGCGGCGCTTCCTGCGGGATTAGGGCGCTGCCTGCTCTCCCTATCTCTGCGAGACCACTGGGGAGCGGCCCTTCCTGCGGGATTAGGGCGCTGCCTTCTCTCCCTAGCTCTGCGAGACCACTGGGCTTCGGCCCTTCCTGTGGGATTAGGGCGCTGCCTCCTCTCCCTAGCTCTGTGAGACCACTGGGGAGCGGCCCTTCCTGCGGCATAAGGGTGCTAACTTCTCTCCCTAGCTCTGCGAGACCAATGGGGAGCGGCCCATCCTGTGGGATTAGGGCGCTGCCTTCTCTCCCTAGCTCTGTGAGACCACTGGGGAGCGGCCCTTCCTGCGGGATTAGAGCGCTGCGTCCACTTCCTATCTCTTCGAGACCACTGTGGAGCGGTTCTTTCTGCGGGATTAGTGCACTGCCTCCTCTCCCTAACTCTGTGAGACCACTGGGAAGCGGCCCTTCCTGCGGCATAACGGTGCTAACTTCTCTCCCTAGCTCTGCAAGACCAATGGGGAAAGGCCGTTCCTGCGGGATTATGGAGCTGCCTACTCTCCCTAGCTCTGTGAGACCACTGGGGAGCGGCCCTTCTTGTGGGATTAGGGCCTGAGTCCACTTCCTATCTCTTCGAGACCACTGTGGAGCGGTTCTTTCTGCGGGATTAGGGAGCTGCCTTCTCTCCCTGGCTCTTCGAGACCACTTGTGAGCTGCCCTTACTGCGGGATTAGGGCGCTGCCTCCTCTCGCTAGCTCTGGGAGACCACTGAGGATCTGCCCTTCCTGCGGGATTAAGGCGCTGCCTCCTCTCCCTAGCTCTGCGAGACCACAGGGGAGCAGCCATTCCTGCAGGATTAGGGCGCTGCCTTCTCTCCCTTGCTCTGCGAGACTACTGGGGAGCTGCCCTCCCTGCGGGAATAGGATGCTGCCTTCTCTCCCTAGTTCTGTGAGACGACTCGGGACAGGCGCTTCCTGTGGGATTAGGGCGCGGCCTGCTCTCCCTAGCTCTGCGAAACCACTGGGGAGCGGCCCTTCCTGCGGGATTAGGGCGCTGCCTCCTCTCCCTAGCTCTGCGAGACAACTGGGGTGCGGCCCACCCTGCGGGATTAGGGCGCTGCCTTCTCTCCCTAGCTCTGTGAGACCACTGGGGAGCGGCCCTTCCTGCGGGATTAGGGTGCTGCCTTCTCTCCCTAACTCTGAGAGACCACTCAGGAGCGGCCGTTCCAGCGGGATTAGGGCGCTGCCTCCTCTTTCTAGCTCTGCGAGACCACTGGGGAGCAGCAGTTCCTGCAGGATTAGGGTGCTGCCTTCTATCCCTAGCTCTGCGAGACAATGGGGAGCGGCCCATCCTGCGGGATTAGGACGGTGCCTTCTCTCCCTAGCTCTGTGAGACCACTGGGGAGCGGCCCACAGTGCGGGAATAGGGTGCTGCCTTCTCTCCCTAGCTCTGCGAGACCACTGGGGAGGGGCCCTTCCTGCAGCATTAGGGTGCTGTCTTCTCTCCTTAGCCCTGCGACAACACTGGAGAGCGGCCCTTCTTGCGGGAATTGTACTCTGCCTTCTCTCCCTAACTCTGCGAGACCACTCGGTAGTGGCGCTTCCTGTGGGATTAGAGTGCTGCCTTCTCTCCCAAGCTCTGCGAGACCAATGGGGAGAGGCCCTTCCTGCGGGATTAGAGAGCTGCGTCCACTTCCTATCTCTGCGAGACCACTGTGGAGCGGCTCTTCCTGCGGCATAAGGGTGCTAAATTCTCTCCCTAGCTCTGCGAGACCAATGGGGACCGGACGTTCCTGCGGGATTAGGGCGCTGCCTTCTCTCCCTAGCTCTGCCAGACCAATGGGGATCGGCCCTTCCTGCGTGATTAGGGCGCTGCCTTCTCTCCCTAGCTATACGAGACCACTCGGGAGCGGCCCTTCCTGGGGAATTAGGGCGCTGCATTGTCTCCCCAGCTCTGCGAGACCATGGGGGAGCGGCCCTTTCTGCGGGAATAGGGCGCTGCCTTCTCAACCTAACTCTGCGAGACCACTGGGGAGCGGCACTTCCTGCGGGATTAGGGCGCTGCCTTCTCTCCCAAACTCTGCCACACCACTGGGGAGCTGCCCTTCCTGCGGGATTAGGGCGCTGCCTTCTCTCCCTAGCTCTGTGAGACCACTGGGGAGCGGCCCTTCCTGCAGGGGCGGGGGGCTGCCTTCGATCCCCAGCTCATCCAGGGGTTTTGCGAGCAGCCCTTCCTGCGGGATTAGGGCGCTGCCTCCTCTCCTTATCTCTGCGAGACCACTGAGGAGCGACCATTCCTGCGGGATTAGGTTGCTGCCTTCTCTCCCTAGCTCTGCGAGACCACTGGGGAGCGGCTCTTCCTGCGGGATTAGGGCGCTGCCCTTTTTCCCAAGCTCTGGGAGACAGCTGGAGAGCAGCCGTTCCTGCGGGATAAGGGTGCTACCTTCTCTCCCTAGCACTGCGAGAACACTGGGGAGCGGCTCTTCCTGCGGGATTAGGTCGCTGCCCTTTCTCCCAAGCTGTGCGAGACAACTGGAGAGCAGCCGTTCCTGCGGGATTAGGGTGCTGCCTTCTCTCCCTAGAACTGCGAGACCACTGGGGATCTGACCTTCCTGCGGGATTAGCGCGCTGCCTTCTCTCCCTAGCTCTGCCAGACCAATGGGGATCTGCCCTTCCTGTGTGTTTAGGGCGCTGCCTTCTCTCCCTAGCTATGCGAGAACACTGGGGGACGGCCCTTCCTGTGGAATTAGGGCGCTGCATTGTCTCCCCATCTCTGCGAGACCATGGGGGAGCGGCCCTTTCTGCGGGAATAGGGCGCTGCCTTCTCTCCCTAGCTCTGCGAGACCAATGGGGAGCGGCCCTTCCTACGGGATTAGGGCGCTGCCTTCTCTCCCTAGCTCTGTGAGACCACTGGGGAGCGGCCCTTCCTGCAGGGGCGGGGGGCTGCCTTCCATCCCCAGCTCAGCCAGGGGTTTTGGGAGCAGCCCTGCCTGCGGGATTAGGGCGCTGCCTCCTCTCCTTAGCTCTGCGAGACCACTGAGGAGCGACCATTCCTGCGGGATTAGGTTGCTGCCTTCTCTCCCTTCCTCTGCGAGACCTCTGGGGTGTGGCCGTTTCTGCGGGATTAGGGCGCTGCCTCCTCTCCTTAGCTCTGCGAGACCACTGAGGAGCGACCATTCCTGCGGGATTAGGTTGCTGCCTTCTCTCCCTAGCTCTTCTAGACCACTGGGGAGCGGCTCTTCCTGCGGGATTAGGGCGCTGCCCTTTCTCCCAAGCTCTGCGAGACAACTGGAGAGCAGCCGTTCCTGCCGGATTAGGGTGCTGCCTTCTCTCCCCAGCTCTTCGAGACCACTGGGGAGCGGCCGTTCCTGTGGGATTAGGGTGCTGCCTTCTCTCCCTAGCTCTGCGAGACCACTAGGGAGCAGATCTTCCTGCGGGATTAGGGCACTGCCTTCTCTCCCTAGCTCTGTGAGACCACTGGGGAGCGGCCTTTCCTGCATGGGCGGGGTGCCGGCTTGCTCCCCATCTCTGCGAGATCACTGGGCAGCGGCCGTTCCTGCGGGGGCGGGGCGTTGGTTTCCCTTCCCAGCTCTACCAGGGGCCTGGGGATCAGCTCTTCCTGCGGCATTAGGGCACTGTTTTCTTTCCCTAGCTCTGTGAGACCACTGGGGAACGAAAATTCCTGCGGGATTAGAGCGCTGCCATCTCTCCCTAGCTCTGAGAGACCACTCTGGAGCGGCCTTTCCTGCGGGATTAGGGCGCTGCCTCCTCTTTCTAGCTCTGCGAGACCACTGGGGAGCGGCCCACCCTGCGGGATTAGGGCGCTGCCTCCTCTCCCTAGCTCTGTGAGACCACTGTGGAGAGGCCCTTCCTGCGGTATTAGGGCGATGCCTTCTCTCCCTAGGTCGGCGAGACCACTGGGGAGCGGCCCCTCCTGCGGGATTAGGGCGCTGCCTTCTCTCCCTTGCTCTGTGAGACCACTGGGGAGCGGCCCCTCCTGCGGGATTAGGGTGCTGCCTTCTCTCCCTAGCTCTGAGAGAACATTCAGGAGCGGCCGTTCCAGCGAGATTAGGCCGCTGCCTCCTCTTTCTAGCTCTGCGAGACCACTAGGGAGCAGCCGTTCCTGCAGGATTAGGGTGCTGCCTTCTATCCCTAGCTCTGCGAGACCACTGGGGAGCAGCCGTTCCTGCGGGATTAGGGTGCTGCCTTCTCTCCCTATCTCTGCGAGACAACTGGGGAGCGGCCCATCCTGCGGGATTAGGGCGCTGCCTTCTCTCCCTAGCTCTCTGAGACCACTGGGGAGCGGCCCTCAGTGCGGGATTAGGGCGCTGCCTCCTCTTTCTAGCTCTGCGAGACAACTGGGGAGCAGCCATTACTGCAGGATTAGGGTGCTGCCTCCTCTCCCTAGCTCTGCGAGACCACTGGGGAGTGGCCTTTCCTGCTGGATTAGGTCGCTACCTCCTCTCCGTAGCTCTATGAGACCACTGGGGTGCGGCCGTTCCTGCGGGATTAGGGCGCTCCCTCCTCTCCCTAGCTCTCCCATACCACTCGGGAGCGTCGCTTCCTGTGGGATTAGGGCGCTGCCTGCTCTCCCTAGCTCTGCGAGACCACTGGGGAGTGGATCTTCCTGCGGGATTAGGGCGCTGCCTCCACTTCCTATCTCTGCAAGACCACTGGGGAGCGGCCCTTCCTGCGGCATTAGCGTGCTGTCTTCTCTCCTTAGCCCTGCGACACCACTGGAGATCGGCCCTTCTTGCGGGAATAGTACTCTCCCTTCTCTCCCTAACTCTGCGAGACCACTCAGTAGTGGCGCTTCCTGTGGGATTAGGGCGCTGCCTCCTCTCCCTAACTCTATGAGACCACTGGGGAGCGGCCATTCCTGCAGCATAAGAGTGCTAACTTCTCTCCCTAGCTCTGCGAGACCAATGGGGACCTGCCGTTCCTGCGGTATTTGGGCGCTGCCTTCTCTCCCTAGCTCTGCCAGACCAATGGGGATCGGCCCTTCCTGCGGGATTAGAGCGCTGCCTTCTCTCCCTAGCTATGCGAGACCACTCGGGAGCGGCCCTTCCTGTGGAATTAGGGCGCTGCATTCTCTCCCCAGCTCTGCGAGACCACTGGGGAGCTTCCCTTCCTGCAGGATTAGGGCGCTGCCTTCTCTCCCAAGCTATGCCAGACCACTGGGAACCTACCCTTCCTGCGGGATTAGGGCGCTGCCTTCTCTCCCTAGCTCTGTGAGACCACTGGGGAGCGGCCCTTCCTGCAGGGGCAAGGGGCTGCCTTCCATCCCCAGCTCAGGCAGGGGTTTTGGGAGCAGCCCTTCCTGCGTTATTAGGGCGCTGCCTTCTCTCCCTTGCTCTGCGAGACCACTGGGGTGTGGCCCTTCCTGCGGGATTAGGGCGCTGCATTCTCTCCCTAGATCTGCGAGACAACTGGGGAGCGTCTCTTCCTGCGGGATTAGGGCGCTGCCCTTTCTCCAAAGATCTGCGAGACAACTGGAGAGCAGCCGTTCCTGCGGGATTAGGGTGCTGCCTTCTCTCCCTAGCTCTGCGAGAACACTGGGGAGCGGAACTTCCTGCGGGATTAGGGCGCTGCCTTCTCTCCCTAGCTCTGTGAGACCACTGGGGAGCGGCCTTTCCCGCATGGGCGGGGTGCCGGCTTCGCTCCCCATCTCTGCGAGATCACTGGACAGCGGCCGTTCCTGCGGGGGCGGGGCGTTGGTTTTCCTTCCCAGCTCTACAAAGGGCCTGGGGATCAGCTCTTCCTGCGGCATTAGGGCACTGTTTTCTTTCCCTAGCTCTGTGAGACCACTGGGGAACGAAAATTCCTGCGGGATTAGGGCGCTGCCTCCTCTCCCTAGCTGTTCGAGCCCACTGGGGAGTGGCCCATCCTGCGGGATTAGGGCGCTGCCTTCTCTTCCTAGCTCTGTGAGACCTCTGGGGAGCGGCCCTTCCTGCGGGAATAGGGTGCTGCCTTCTATCCCTAGCTCTGCGAGACCACTGAGGAACGAAAATTCCTGCGGGATTTGGGCGCTGCCTTCTCTCCCTAGGCCTGCGAGACCACTGGGGAGCAGCCATTCCTGCGGGATTAGTGCGCTGCCTCCTTTTCCTAGCTCTGTGAGACCACTGGGGAGCGGCCCTTCCTGTGGTATTAGGGCGATGCCTTCTCTCCCTAGGTCTGCGAGACCACTGGGGAGCGGCGCTTCCTGCGGGATTAGGGCCCTGCCTGCTCTCCCTATCTCTGCAAGACCACTGGGGAGCAGCCATTCCTGCGGGATTAGTGCGCTGCCTCCTTTTCCTAGCTCTGCGAGACCACTGGGCATCGGCCTTTCCTGTGGGATTAGGGCGCTGCCTCCTCTCCATAGCTCTGTGAGACCACTGGGGAGCGTCCCTTCCTGCGGCATAAGGGTGCTAACTTCTCTCCCTAGCTCTGCGAGACCAATGGGGAGCGGCCCTTCCTGCGGCATAAGGGTGCTAACTTCTCTCCCTAGCTCTGCGAGACCAATGGGGACCGGCCGTTCCTGCGGGATTAGGGAGCTGCCTTCTCTCCCAAGCACTGCGACACCACTGGGGAGCGGCCCTTCCTGCGGGATTAGGGCGCTGCCTTCTCTCCCTAGCTATGTGAGACCACTCAGGAGCGTCCCTTCCTGTGGGATTAGGGCGCTACCTTCTCTCCCTAGCTCTGCGAGACCACTGGGGAGCGGCCCTTCCTACGGGAATAGGGCTCTGCCTCCTCTCCCTAGCTCTTCGAGACCATTGGGGAGCAGCTCTTCCTGCGGGATAATGGCGCTGCCTTCTCTCCCTACTTCTGTGAGACCACTGGTGCGGGCCTTCCTGCGGGATTAGAGCGCTGCATTCTCTCCCTAGCTCTGCGAGACCACTGGTGAGCGGCTCTTCCTGCGGGATTAGGGCGCTGCCCTCTCTCCCAAGCTCTGCGAGACAACTGGGGAGCAGCCGTTCCTGCGGGATTAGGGCGCTGCCTTCTCTCCCTAGCTCTGCGAGAACACTGGGGAGCGGCCGTTCCTGCGGGGGTGGGGCGTTGGTTTCCCTTCCCAGCTCTGCCAGGGGCCTGAGGATCAGCTCTTCCTGCGGCATTAGGGCACTGTCTTCTTTCCCTAGCTCTGTGAGACCACTGGGGAGCGGCCCTTCCTGCAGGATTAGGGCGCTGCCTTCTCTCCCTAGCTCTGAGAGACCACTCTGGAGCGGCTGTTCCTGCGGGATTAGGGCGCTGCCTCCTCTTTCTAGCTCTGCGAGACCACTGGGGAGCGGCCCATCCTGCGGGATTAGGGCGCTGCCTCCTCTCCCTAGCTCTGTGAGACCTCTGGGGAGCGGCCTTTCCTGCATGGGCGGAGTGCCGGCTTCATTAACCATCTCTGCGAGATCACTGGGCAGCGTCCGTTCCTGCGGGGGCGGGGCGTTGGTTTCCCTTCCCAGCTCTGCCAGGGGCCTGGGGATCAGCTCTTCCTGCGGCGTTAGGGCGCTGCCTTCTCTCCCTAGCTCTGTGAGACCACTGGGGAGCGGCCCTTCCTGCAGGATTAGGGCGCTGCCTTCTCTCCCTAGCTCTCAGAGACCACTCTGGAGCGGCCGTTCCTACGGGATTAGGGCGCTGCCTCCTCTTTCTAGCTCTGCGAGACCACTGGGGAGCGGCCCATCCTGCGGGATTAGGGCGCTGCCTCATCTCCCTAGCTGTGCGAGCCCACTGCAGAGTGGCCCATCCTGCGGGATTAGGGCTCTGCCTTTTCTCCCTAGCTCTATGAGACCTCTGGGGAGCGTCCCTTCCTGCGGGAATAGGGCGCTGCCTTCTCTCCCTAGCACTGTGAAACCACTGAGGAGCGGCCCTTCCTGCGGGAATAGGGCGCTGCCTTCTATCCCTAGCTCTGCGAGACCACTGGGGAGCGGCCCATCCTGCCGGATTAGGGCGCTGCCTCCTCTCCCTAGCTGTGCGAGCCCACTGGGGAGCGGCCCATCCTGCGGGATTAGGGCGCTGCCTTCTATCCCTAGCTCTGCGAGACCACTGAGGAACGAAAATTCCTGCGGGATTAGGGCGCTGCCTTCTCTCCCTAGGTCTGCGAGACCACTGGGGAGAAGCGCTTCCTGCGGGATTAGGGCTCTACCTTCTCTCACTAGCTCTGCGAGACCACTGGGGAGCGGACTTTCCTGCGGGATTAGGGCGCTGCCTCCTCTCCCTAGCTCTGCAATACCACTGGGGAGCGACCCTTTCTGCGGGGGCGGGGCGCTGGCTCCCCTCCCCAGCTCTGCCAGGGGCCTGGGGAGCAGCCCTTCCTGCGGGATTAGGGCGCTGCCTCCTCTCCCTAGCTCTGTGAGACCACTGGGGAACGGCCCTTCCTGCGTTATTAGGGTGATGCCTTCTCTCCCTAGGTCTGCGAGACCACTGGGGAGCGGCGCTTCCTGCGGGATTAGGGCGCTGCCTGCTCTCCCTATCTCTGCGAGACCACTGGGGAGCGGCCCTTCCTGGGGGATTAGGGCGCTGCCTCCTCTCCCTAGCTCTGCGAGACCACTGGACATCGGCCCTTCCTGTGGGATTAGGGTGCTGCCTCCTCTCCCTAGCTCTGTGAGACCACTGGGGAGCGGCCCTTCCTGCAGCATAAGGGTGCTAACTTCTCTCCCTAGCTCTGCGAGACCAATGGGGAGCGGCCCGTACTGCGGGATTAGGGCGCTGCCTTCTCTCCCTTGCTCTGTGAGACCACTGGGGAGCGGCCCTTCCTGCGTGATTAGGGCGCTGCGTCCACTTCGTATCTCTTCGAGACCACTGTGGAGCTGTTCTTTCTGCGGGATTAGGGCGCTGCCTCCTCTCCCTAACTCTCTGAGACCACTGGGGAGCGGCCCTTCCTGCAGCATAACGGTGCTAACTTCTTTCCCTAGCTCTGCGAGACCAATGGGGAAAGGCCGATCCGGCGGGATTAGGGCGCTGCCTTCTCTCCCTAGCTCTGGGAGACCACAGGGGAGCGCCCGTTCCTGCGGGATTAGGGCGCTGCCTCCTCTCCCAAGCTCTGCGAGACCACATGGGAGCGCCCCTTCCTGCGGGATTAGGGCGCTGCCTCCTCTCCCTAGCTCTGGGAGACCACTGAGGATCTGCCCTTCCTGCGGGATGAAGGCGCTGCCTCCTCTACCTAGCTCTGCGAGACCACAGGGGAGCAGCCGTTCCTGCAGGATTAGGGCGCTGCCTTCTCTCCCTTGCTCTGCGAGACTACTGGGGAGCGGCCCTCCCTGCGGGAATAGGAAGCTGTCTTCTCTCCCTAGCTCTGCGAGACCACTGGGCATCGGCCCTTCCTGCGGGATTAGGGCGCTGCCTCCTCTCCCTAGCTCTGCGAGACAACTGGGGAGCGGCCCATCCTGCGGGATTAGGGCGCTGCCTTCTCTCCCTAGCTCTGTGAGACCACTGGGGAGCGGCCCTCAGTGCGGGAATAGGGTGCTGCCTTCTCTCCCTAGCTCTGTGAGACCACTCGGGAGCGGCGCTATCTGCGGGATTAGGGCGCTGCCTCCTCTTTCTAGCTCTGTGAGACCACTGGGGAGCATCCGTTCCTGCAGGATTAGGGTGCTGCCTTCTCTCCCTAGCTCTGCGAGACCACTGGGGAGCGGCCCTTCCTGCGGAATTAGTGCGCTGCCTCCTCTCCCTAGCTCTGCGAGACCATTGGGGAGTGGCCTTTCCTGAGGGATTAGGTCGCTACCTCCTCTCCCTAGCTCTGTGAGACCACTGGGGTGCGGCCTTTCCTAAGGGATTAGGTCGCTACCTCCTCTCCCTAGCTCTGCGAGACCACTGGGGCGCGGATCTTCCTGCGGGATTAGGGCGCTGACTCCAATTCCTATCTCTGCGAGACCACTGGGGAGCGGCCCTTCCTGCGGCATTAGGGTGCTGTCTTCTCTCCTTAGCCCTGCGACACCACTGGAGAGCGGCCCTTCCTGCGGGAATAGTACTCTGCCTTCTCTCCCTAACTCTGCGAGACCACTCGGGAGCGACGCTTCCTGTGGGATTAGGGTACTGCCTTCCCTCCCAAGCTCTGCTAGACCACTGGGGAGAGGCCCTTCCTGTGGGATTAGGGCGCTGCGTCCACTTCCTATCTCTGCGAGACCACTGTGGAGCGGTTCTTTCTGCGGGATTAGGGCGCTGCCTCCTCTCCCTAACTCTGTGAGACCACTGGGGAGCGGCCCTTCCTGTGGCATAAGGGTGCTAACTTCTCTCCCTAGCTCTGCGAGAACAAAGAGGAGCGGCCGTTCCTACGGGATTAGGGTGCTGCCTTCTCTCCCTAGCTCTGCGAGACTACTGGGAAGCGGCCGTTCCTGCGGTAATAGGATGCTGCCCTCTTTCCCTCTTGCCCGCTGTCCTCTTTCTCTGAGACCACTGGGGAGCGGCCTTTCCTGTGGGATTAGGGCACTACCTCCTCTCCTTAGCAATGCGAGACCACTGGGGAGCGGCCGTTCCTGCGGGATTTGGGCGCTGCCTCCTCTCCCTAGCTCTGCGAGACCACTGGGCATCGGCCCTTCTTGCGAAATTAGGGCGCTACCTCCTCTCCCTAGCTCTCCGAAACCACTAGGGAGCGGCCCTTCCTGCGGGATTAGGGCGCTGCCTCCTCTCCCTAGCTCTGGGAGACCACTGAGGATCTGCCCTTCCTGCGGGATAATGACGCTGCCTCCTCTCCCTAGCTCTGCGAGACCACTGGGGAGCGGCCCTTCCTGTGGGATTAGGGCTCTGCCTTGTCTCCCTAGCTCTGTGAGACCACTGGGGAGCGGCCCCCCCCTGCGGGAATAGGGTGCTGAATTCTCTCCCCAGCTCTGTGAGATCACTCGGGAGCGGCGCTATCTGCTGGATTAGGGTGCTGCCTGCTCTCCCTAGCTCTGCGAGACCACTGGGGAGTGGCCTTTCCTGCGGGATTAGGTCGCTACCTCCTCTCCCTAGCTCTGTGAGACCACTGGGGGGCGGCCGATCCTGCGGGATTAGGGCGCTCCCTCCTCTCCCTAGCTCTCCCAGACCACTGGGGAGCGGCCTTTCCTGCGGGATTAGGGCACTGCTTTCTCTCCCAAGCTCTGAGAGACCACTTGGGAGCCGCCCTTTCTGCAGGATTAGGGCGCTGCCTTCTCTCCCAAGCTCTGCGAGAACACTGCGGAGCGGCCCTTCCTGCGGGATTAGGGCGCTGCCTTCTCTCCCTAGCTCTGCGAGACCACTGGGTAGCGGCCCATCGTGCGGGATTAGGGTGCTGCTTTCTCTCCCTAGCTCTGCGCGACCACTGGGGAGCGGCCCTTCCTGCGGGAATTGGGCGCTGTCTTCTTTCCCTAGCTCTGTGAGACCACTGGGCATCGGCCCTTCTTGCGAAATTAGGGCGCTACCTCCTCTCCCTAGCTCTCCGAAACCACTAGGGAGCGGCCCTTCCTGCGGGATTAGGGCGCTGCCTCCTCTCCCTAGCTCTGGGAGACCACTGAGGATCTGCCCTTCCTGCGGGATAATGACGCTGCCTCCTCTCCCTAGCTCTGCGAGACCACTGGGGAGCGGCCCTTCCTGTGGGATTAGGGCTCTGCCTTGTCTCCCTAGCTCTGTGAGACCACTGGGGAGCGGCCCCCCCTGCGGGAATAGGGTGCTGAATTCTCTCCCCAGCTCTGTGAGATCACTCGGGAGCGGCGCTATCTGCTGGATTAGGGTGCTGCCTGCTCTCCCTAGCTCTGCGAGACCACTGGGGAGTGGCCTTTCCTGCGGGATTAGGTCGCTACCTCCTCTCCCTAGCTCTGTGAGACCACTGGGGGGCGGCCGATCCTGCGGGATTAGGGCGCTCCCTCCTCTCCCTAGCTCTCCCAGACCACTGGGGAGCGGCCTTTCCTGCGGGATTAGGGCACTGCTTTCTCTCCCAAGCTCTGAGAGACCACTTGGGAGCCGCCCTTTCTGCGGGATTAGGGCGCTGCCTTCTCTCCCAAGCTCTGCGAGAACACTGCGGAGCGGCCCTTCCTGCGGGATTAGGGCGCTGCCTTCTCTCCCTAGCTCTGCGAGACCACTGGGTAGCGGCCCATCCTGCGGGATTAGGGTGCTGCTTTCTCTCCCTAGCTCTGCGCGACCACTGGGGAGCGGCCCTTCCTGCGGGAATTGGGCGCTGTCTTCTTTCCCTAGCTCTGTGAGACCACTGGGGAGCGGCCCTTCCTGCAGGGGCGGGGGGCTGCCTTCCCTCCCCAGGTCAGCCATGGGTTTGGGGAGCAGCCCTTCCTGCGGGAGGAGGGCGCTGCCTTCTCTCCTTAGATATGCGAGACCACTGAGGAGCGACCATTCCTGCGGGATTAGGGCGCTGCCTCCTCTCCCTAGGTCTGCGAGACCACTGGGGAGCGTCCCTTCCTGCGGGATTAGGGCGCTGCCTTCTCTCCCTAGCTCTGCCAGACCAATGGGGAGCGGCCCTTCCTGTGGGATTAGGGCACTGCCTTCTCTCCCAAGATCTGCGACACCACTTGGGAGCGGCTCTTCCTCCGGGATTAGGGCGCTGCCTTCTCTCCCTAGCTATGCGAGACCACTCGGGAGCGGCCCTTCCTATGGAATTAGGGCGCTGCATTCTCTCCCCAGCTCTGCGAGACCACGGGGGAGCGCCCTTCCTCCGGGATTAGGGCGCTGCCTTCTCTCCCTAGCTCTGCGAGACCACTGGGGAGCGGCCCTTCCTGCGGGATTAGGGCGCTGCCTTCTCTCCCTAGCTCTGTGAGACCACTGGGGAGCGGCCCTTCCTGCGTGATTAGGGCGCTGCGTCCACTTCCTATCTCTTTGAGACCACTGTGGAGCGGTTCTTTCTGCGGGATTAGGGCGCTGCCTCCTCTCCCTAACTCTGTGAGACCACTGGGGAGCGACCATTCCTGCGGGATTAGGGCGCTGCCTCCTTTCCCTAGCTCTGCGAGACCTTTAGGGAGCAGCTCTTCCTGTTTGATTAGGGCGCTGCCTTCTCTCCCTTGCTCTGCGAGACCACTGGGGAGCGGCCCTTTCTGCAGGGGCGGGGGGCTGCCTTCCATCCCCAGCTCAGCCAGGGATTCTGAGAGTAGCCCTTCCTGCGGGATTAGGGCGCTGCCTCCTCTCCTTAGCTCTGCGAGACCACTGAGAAGCGACCATTCCTGCGGGATTAGGGCGCTGCCTCCTTTCCCTAGCTCTGCGAGACCTTTAGGGAGCAGCTCTTCCTGTTTTATTAGGGCGCTGCCTTCTCTCCCTTGCTCTGCGAGACCACTAGGGTGTGGCCCTTCCTGCGGAATTAGGGCACTGCCTTCTCTCCCAAGCTCTGCGAGACCACTGGGGAGCGGCCCATCCTGCGGAATTAGGGCGCTGCATTCTCTCTCTAGCTCTGCGAGACCTCTGGGGAGCAGCCGTTCCTGCGGGATTAGGGCACTGCCTTCTCTCCCTAGCTCTGCGAGACCACTGGGGAGCAGACCTTTCTGCGGGATTAGGACCCTGCCTTCTCTCTCTAGCTCTGTGAGACCACTGGGTAGCGGCCTTTCCTGCATGAGCGGTGTGCCGGCTTCCCTCCCCATTTCTCCGAGACAGCTGGGGAGCGGTCGTTCCTCCGGGGGCGGGGCGCTGGGTTCCCTCCCCAGCTCTGCCAGGGGCCTGGGGATCAGCTCTTCCTGCGGGATTAGGGCACTGTCTTCTCTCCCTAGCTCTGTGAGACCACTGGGGAGCGGCCCTTCATGCGAGAATAGGGCGCTGCCTCCACTCCCTAGCTCTGCATGAAAACTGGGCATCGGTCCTTCCTGCGGGATTAGGGTCCTGCCTCCTCTCCCTATCTCTGCGAGACCAATGGGGAGCGGCCCTTCCTGCGGGATTAGGGCGCTGCCTCCTCTTCCTATCTCTGCGACACCACTGTGGAGCGGCCCTTCCTGCGGCATTAGGATGCTGCATATTCTCCTTAGCCCTGCGAGACCACTGGGGAGCTACCGTTCCTGCAGGATTAGGGCGCTGCCTTCTCTCCATAGCTATGTGATACCACTGGGGAGCGGCCTTTCCTGCGGGATTAGGGCGCTACCTCCTCTCCTAAGCCCTGAGAGACCACTGCGGAGTGGCCCTTCCTGCCGGAATACGGCGCTGCCTTCTCTCCCTAGCTCTGCGAGACTACTGGGGAGCGGCCGTTCCTGCGGTAATAGGACGCTACCCTCTCTCCCTAGCTCTCCGAGACCACTGGGGAGCGGCCTTTCCTGCGGGATTAGGGCACTACCTCCTCTCCTTAGCAATGCGAGACCACTGGGGAGCGGCCGTTCCTGCGGGATTTGGGCGCTGCCTCCTCTCCCTAGCTCTGCGAGACCACTGGGGAGCGGCCCTTCCTGCGGGATTAGGGCGCGGCCTTGTCTCCCTAGCTCTGTGAGACCACTGGGGAGCGGCCCTCCCTGCGGGAATAGGTTGCTGCCTTTCTCTCCCCAGCTCTGTGAGACCACTCGGGAGCGGCGCTATCTGCTGGATTAGGGCGCTGCCTGCTCTCCCTAGCTCTGTGAGACCACTGGGGAGTGGCCTTTCCTGCGGGATTAGGTCGCTACTTCCTCTCCCTAGCTCTGTGAGACCACTGGGGGGCGGCTGATCCTGCGGGATTAGGGCGCTCCCTCCTCTCCCTAGCTCTCCCAGACCACTGGGGAGCGGCCTTTCCTGCGGGATTAGGGCGCTGCCTTCTCTCCCAAGCTCTGAGAGACCACTGGGGAGCTGCCCTTCCTGCGGGATTAGGGTGCTGATTTCTCTCCCTAGCTCTGCGCGACCACTGGGGAGCGGCCCTTCCTGCGGGAATTGGGCGCTGTCTTCTTTCCCTAGCTCTGTGAGACCACTGGGGAGCGGCCCTTAGTGCAGGGGCGGGGGGCTGCCTTCCCTCCCCAGGTCAGCCATGGGTTTGGGGAGCAGCCCTTCCTGCGGGAGGAGGGCGCTGCCTTCTCTCCTTAGATATGCGAGACCACTGAGGAGCGACCATTCCTGCGGGATTAGGGCGCTGCCTCCTCTCCCTAGCTCTGCGAGACCACTGGGGAGCGTCCCTTCCTGCGGGATTAGGGCGCTGCCTTCTCTCCCTAGCTCTGCCAGACCAATGGGGAGCGGCCCTTCCTGCGGGATTAGGGCGCTGTCTTCTCTCCCAAGATCTGCGACACCACTTGGGAGCGGCTCTTCCTCCGGGATTAGGGCGCTGCCTTCTCTCCCTAGCTATGCGAGACCACTCGGGAGCGGCCCTTCCTGTGGAATTAGGGCACTGAATTCTCTCCCCAGCTCTGCGAGACCACGGGGGAGCGGCCCTTTCTGCGGGAATAGGGCGTTGCCTTCTCTCCCTAGCTCTGCGAGACCACTGGGGAGCGGCCCTTCCTGCGGGATTAGGGCGCTGCCTTCTCTCCCTAGCTTTGTGAGACCACTGGGGAGCGGCCCTTCCTGCAGGGGCGGGGGGCTGCCTTCCATCCCCAGCTCAGCCAGGGTTTTTGGGAGCAGCCCTTCCTGCGGGATTAGGGCGCTGCCTCCTCTCCTTAGCTCTGCGAGACCACTGAGGAGCGACCATTCCTGCGGGATTAGGGCGCTGCCTCCTTTCCCTAGCTCTGCGAGACCTTTAGGGAGCAGCTCTTCCTGTTTGATTAGGGCGCTTCCTTCTCTCCCTTGCTCTGCGAGACCACTGGGGAGCGGCCGTTCCTGCGGGATTAGGGCGCTGCCTCCTTTCCCTAGCTCTGCGAGTCCTTTAGGGAGCAGCTCTTCCTGTTTGATTAGGGCGCTGCCTTCTCTCCCTTGCTCTGCGAGACCACTGGGGTGTGGCCCTTCCTGCGGAATTAGGGCACTGCCTTCTCTCTCTAGCTCTGCGAGACCTCTGGGGAGCAGCCCATCCTGCGGGATTAGGGCGCTGCCTTCTCTCCCTAGCTCTGTGATACCACTGGGGAGCGGCCTTTCCTGCAGGATTAGGGTGCTACCTCCTCTCCTAAGCCCTGAGATACCACTGCGGAGCGGCCCTTCCTGCCGGAATACGGCGCTGCCTTCTCTTCCTAGCTCTGCGTGACCACTGGGGAGTGGCACTTCCTGCGGGGGCGAGGTCCTGGCTTCCCTCCCCAGCTCTGCGAGACCACTGGGGAGCGGCCCTTCCTGCGGGAATAGGGTGCTGCCTTCTCTCCCTAGCTCTGCGAGAAGACTGGGGAACGGCCGTTCCTGGGGGATTAGGGCGCTGCCTTCTTTCCATAGCTCTGCTAGACCACTGAGGAGCGGCCCTTCCTGCCGGATTAGGGCGCTACATCCTCTCCCTAGCTCTGCGAGACCACTGGGGAGCGGCCGTTCCTGCGGGATTAGGGCGCTGCCTCCTTTCCCTAGCTCTGCGAGACCTTTAGGGAGCAGCTCTTCCTGTTTGATTAGGGCGCTGCCTTCTCTCCCTTGCTCTGCGAGACCACTGGGGAGCGGCCGTTCCTGTGGGATTAGGGCACTGCCTCCTTTCCCTAGCTCTGCGAGACCTTTAGGGAGCAGCTCTTCCTGTTTGATTAGGGCGCTGCCTTCTCTCCCTAGCTCTGCGAGACCACTGGGGAGCTGCGCTTCCTGCGGGGGCAGGGCGCTGGCTTCCCTCTCCAGCTCTGCAAGACTACAGGGGAGTGGCCGTTCCTGCGGGATTAGTTCGCCGCCTTCTCTCCCTAGCTTTGCGAGACCAGAGGGGAGCGGTCCTTCCTGCGTCATTAGGGCACTGCCTTCTCTCCCTACCTCTGTGAGACCACTGGGGAGCGGCCCTTCCTGCCGGAATAGGACGCTGCCTTCTCTGCCTAGCTCTGCGAGACTACTGGGGAGTGGTCCTTCCTCCGGGATTAGGGCACTGCCTTCTCTCCCTAGCTCTGCGAGACTTCTGGGGAGCGGCGCTTCCTGCGGGATTAGGGATCTGCCTTCTCTCCCTAGCTCTGCGAGATCACTGGGGAGCGGCCGTTCCTGAGGGGGCGGGGCGCTGGCTTCCCTCCCCAGCTCTGCCAGTTGCCTGGGGATCAGGTCTTCCTGCGGGGTTAGGGCGCTTCCTTCTCTCCCTAGCTCTGCGAGACCTCTGGGGAGCGGCCCTTCCAGCGCCCCACCCCAGTTCGAACCGCCACTCCCAATGGCCCTCACAGAGCTGAGGAGGGAACCCAGTGCCCCACCCTTTCTGGAACCGCCATTACGTATGCCCCTCCCACAGCTGGGGAGTGAATTTAGCGCCCCTTCATCACTCGAACCGCCACTCCCCGCACTCCTCCCAGAGCTGGGGAGGGAAGCCAGCTCCCCGTCCCCGCAGGAAGGGCAGCTCCCCGGATGTCTCGCAGAGCTAGGGGAGAAGGCAGCGCCCTAATCCCGCAGGAGGAGCCGCTCTCCAATGATCTCGCTGAGCTAGGGAGGTAAGTCAGCTCCCTAATCCCGCAGGAAGGTGGCTTAGGGTTTGTCACGGAGTGTGGGGTAGTCCGGTCCTGCACCCCTCTTCCTGGAACTCACAGTGACTCTCAGCCAGCCAGTAAAACAGAAGGTTTATTGGACAACAGGAACGAAGGATACAGCAGAGCTTGGAGGCACAAGCAGGACCCCACAATCAAGTCCTTCTAGGAGTTCAGGAAACTTAGTTCCCAGTTTGGAAATCCCTGAATTCCAACCACCCAGACCAAAACCGAAACTGAACTAACCCAACTCCCTCCAGCTGGCCATTTCCTGTGTCCAGCTTCCCGGGCAAAGGTGCTGACCCCTCCCCCCACCTAGCTCAGGTTACAGGCTGAGCACATGTCCGGTCCTAAAGTCACCCCCTGCTCTCCCATCCCCCACACAGACAGTCCCTACTCCATCACAGTAATGCACAGAGCATTTCCCGCATGGAGCCATAGTGACACCGTGTGGCCACACTGGGTAATGCACAGAGCATTTCTCGCATATAGCAACAGTGACACCATGTGGCCACGCACGGTAACGCACAGAACATTTCCCATATGGAGCAACTGTGACACCGTGTGGCCAGGCAGGGTAATGCACAGAGCATTTCCTGCATGGAGCAACATTGACACCTTGTGACCACACCAGGTAATGGACAGAGCATTTCCTGCATGGAGCAACAGTGCCACCATGTGGCCATGCAGGGAAATGCACAGAGCATTTCCTGGATGGAGCAACAGTGATTCCATGTGGCCACGCAGGGTAATGCACAGAGCATTTCTCTCATAGAGGAACAGTGACAACATGTGGCCATGCAGGGTAATGCACAGAGCATCACGCCTATGTAGAGGCTGTAGAAATCCCTGGGGGGCTTAGGGGTCGTGGGGGGCACAGATAGCTACGTCCAGGCTGGAGACATTCTGGTGGGCATTAGGGGCATCATGAGGGGCACAAATATCTACGTCAGGGCTGGAGAGGTCTCTGGATGGCTTAGGGGGTTGTGGTGAGCATAGATACATACGTTCAGGCTGTAGTGGTCCCTGGGGGTTTAAGGAGTTGGTAAGGGTCACAGAAACCTACGTATGGTCTGGAGGGGTCCCTGGGGGACTTAAGGGTTTGTGGTTGTGCAGATACCTACGTACCGGTTGGAGGGGGCCCTGGGGAGCTTAGGGGGTTTGTGTGGCGTACACATAGCTATAACCAGGCTGGTGGGGGCCCTATGGGTCTTAGAAGGCTGGTGGGGGGCAGTGATACCTATGTCGGGACTGTAGAAGTCCTGGGGAGGGCTTTGGGGGTTCCTGGAAGTCACAAATATCTACGTCCAGGCTGGAGGAGTTCTGGGGGTAATAGGGAGTTGTGCGGGGGCACATATACCTATATCGAGGCTGTAGGGGTCCTGGGGTTGCTTTGGGGAATTTTGGGGTACAGATAACTACTTCCATGCTGTAGGGGTCTCTGGGAGGATCAGTGGGTTCGTGAGGGTGCACAGATATCTACGTCCGGTCTATAGGGATCCTGGGGGGTGCTTAGGGGTTTGTAAGGGGCACAGATACATTCATCCAGGCAAGAGGAGTCCTAGGGACCTTAGGGGGTTCATGCTGGGCAGAGATACCTGCGTCTAGGCTGGAGGGGTTTTGGGGGTCTTAGGAGGGTTGTGTGGGCACAGATACCTATGTCGATGCTGGAGGGGTCCTGTCATGTCTTAGCGGATTCGTGGGGTCAGAGATACCTACATCTAGGCTGGAGGGGTTCCGGGGGGATTAGGTGTGTTTGGGGGGGGAACAGATACCTACATCCTGATGGTAGGTGGCCCTGGGTAGCTGAGACGGTTTTTCTCGGTCACAGATACAAACGTCCATGCTGTAGGGGTCCCGAGGGACTTTGTGGGGCTCTAGGGGTCACAGATACCTACCTACAGTCTGGAAGGTTCCTGTGGGTATTAAGGGGTGTGTGGGGCATACAGATACCTACATCTGGGCTTCTGGGTTCCCTGGGGGGCTTAGAGGTTTGTGGAGAGCACAGATACCATTATCCAGGCTAGATGGGTTCTGGTGGGATTAGGGGGTTGTGGGGGGCACAGATACCTATGTAAGCAGAAGCAGGATGAACTCTACCCTCACATCTGGTGGTGAATTATGGCAAGTGTGGAAAAGGATTTCAGGGTCTGATCATGTTTGCATAGACACACCCACCGTGCGTGACACGGCCACGGCAGCCTGGGATGGTTACTTTGGCAGCTATGGTATCCCCAGTTTATTTGTTGTTGGGGTGTGAGATGTGGAGTGTTGTCACCCTGATTGTGTGGATGAGGAACTGTGAAACAGCTTTGAGACAGGGATTCTCACCATCGGTTGAGTGGCACTCACTAGACAAGGGAGTGGGCTCCTTGGATGAGCCAGAAACACCAATTACATCTTTTTCTCTTTTAACAAGTGAGTAGTAGAGCTGGTTGTTGAATTTTTTAATAACTGAAGATCCAGGTTTTTGAGCTGAAGTCATTGAAGTGCTGTGTTAAATAGTGGGGGAGTTTGAAACTATATTGCAGAGCAGCTGCTGGAAAAGAGCCGTTTGTAAAACACTTGGAATGGCTCACGGAGTGAAGTAAGCTAAGCAGTTTTTGGAGACAGCTGGAGCAGATCACAGGTTGGTTGGCGGAGCAGAGCAGGTGGTGGACTGAGCTGAGCAGTTTGTGGGAAAAGTAGAAGCAGAATCCCACGGAGAGGCAGGGCAGACAGCCGTGGACCACGTAAGGTGCCCCTTTCTACCCAGGCTGGCAGGGGGGAAAACCCGGCAGATAGACTCGAACTCTGGGGCTGCTGGAATGTGGGTGATTATGGGGTTGCTGGAGTCTTGAAATATTTGAGGTATTGTACTTTGGAGTCTTGGGGTGATTTGGGGATTGCTAGATTCTAGAGCCCAGGGAAAAGGACACGGCCTAGTTGAGGTGTTTTCCAAATTTAATGCTATGTTGTTTATCTCACGTTATTAAACATTTTCTGCTATACCCAGATTCTATGATTGCGTGAGGGGAAGTATTGCCTCTTTGAGGCACCTAGGGGTGTGTATGTAAAATTTTCCCATGTCACTGGGTGAGGGCTCGATCTGGTTTACATTACGTAATAGGGAAGGGACCCCTATGTATTGAACCCAGTCCTTGCTGCTATCAATTCAGCCTGGCAGATGGGTTCCACCTATGTCCAGGCTGAAGGGGTCCCTGGGGATTTCAGGGGGTTCCTGGGGGGCACAGAGATCTAGGTCCAGGCTGAAGGGGTCCCTGGGGGGCTCAGGGGTTTGGTGGGGGGCACAGATACCTACGTCCCAGCTGCTGGGGTCCCAGAGGTTCTTAGGGGGTGTCATGGAGTGCGGTGGAATCTGGCCCTGCACCCCTCTTCCAGGGACACACAGTGACTCAGCCAGCCACTAAAACAGAGGGTTGTTTTGGCCAACAGGAACGAAGGATACAGCAGGGCTTTGGGGCACAAAAAGGACCCGTCAGTCGAGCCCTTCTGGGGGTTCAGGAAGCTTAGTTCCCAGTTTGGGATTCTCTGAATTCCAACTACCCAGCTCCAAAAAAAAAAACTGAACTAACTCCCTCCAGCCGACTCCTTCCTGTGTCCAGCTTCCCGGGCAAAGGTGCTCCTCTCTCAGCCCTGCCTAGCTCGAGTTACAGGCTTAGGTCCTGTCCCTCACCTAAAGTCAGCCCCTGCTCTCCCATCCCCCACACAGACAGTCCCTACTCCATCACAGTAATGCCCAGAGCATTTCGCTCATGGAGCAACAGTAACACTGTGTGGCCATGCAGGGTAATGCCCAGAGCATTTCCCCCGTGGAGCAACAGTGACACCATGTGGCCACACAGGGTAATGCACAGAGCATTTCCTGCATGGAGCAAGAGTGACACTGTGTGGCCACACAGGGTAATGCACAGAGCATTTCCTGCATGGAGCAAGAGTGACACCGTGTGGCCATGCAGGGTAATACACAGAGAATTTCCTGCATGGAGCAACAGTGACACCGTGTGGCCATGCAGGGTAATGCACAAAGCATCCACGCATGGAGCAACAGTGGCACCGTGTGACCACGCAGGGTAATGCACAGAGCATTTCCTGCATGGAGCAACAGTGGCACCATGTGGCGACGCAGGGTAATACACAGAGCATTTCCTGCATGGAGCAACAGTGACACCATGTGGTCACGCAGGGTAATGCACAGAGCATTTCCTGCATGGAGCAACAGTGACACCATGTGGCCACACAGGGTAATGCACAGAGCATCGCACCTACGTGGAGGCTGTAGAGATCCCTCGAGGGCTTACGGGGGTTCGTAGGGTCACAGATATCTACATCCAATATGGGCGGGACCCTGGGAGAGTTAGGGGGGTTATGAGGGGCATAGGTACTTGCGTCCAGGCTGTAGAGGTCCTGGTGGGGATTAAAGGCTTCCTGGAGGACAGCAATATCTACGTCCAGGCTGAAGGGGTCCCTGGACGCTTAGGGTTTTGTGGTGAGCACAGTGATCCCTGGGGGTATAGGGACGTAGTGAGGGGCACAGATACCTATGTATGTCCTGGAGGGGTCCCTGGCGGGGGCTTAGTGGTACTGTAGGAGACACAGATACCTACGTCCAGGCTATAGGCATTCTGGGGGGACTTAGGGCTTTGGGGGGGCACAGATACCTACATCCAGGCTGGAGGGGTCCCGGGGGGGTTTGGTGGTTTGTGGGGAGGGGCACAGATATGTACATCCAGGCTGGAGAGGTTCCGGAGAGGATTAGGGGTTCTTGCGGATAGCAGAGATACCTATCTCCATACTCTAGGGGTCCCGGGGGGCTTAGGGTTTTTTGGGAGGCACAGATATCTATGTCCAGGTTGGAGTGGTTCCTGGGGGGTTTAGGGAGTTCCTGGGGGGCACAGATACCTAGGTCCATGCTGTAGGGTTCCCTGGGTGGATTAGGGGTTTTCTGGGTGGCAGAGATACCTACATCTAGGCTGTAGGGGTCCCTGGGAGGCTTAGGGGGTTTGAGGGGGGCAGAGATACCTACTTATAGGCAATAGGTCTTCCGAGGGGAATTAGTGTTTTGGGGGGGCCCAGATACCTAGGTTCAGGTTGGAGGGTTCCCGGGGGGGCGGGGCTTACACTGTTTGTGTTGGGCACAGATATCTTCATCCAGGCTGGGGTGGTCCCTGGGGGCGCTAAAATGGTTTCTGGTGGGCACAGATAACTACCTCCAGGCTGGAGGGGTTTCTCGGCACTTAGGGGTTGTGGGGGGCACAGATACTTCCATCCAGGCTGGAGGGTCCCTGGGGGGTTTAGCGGGTTCATGTGGGGCACAGATACCTAAGTCCAGGCTGGATGGGTCCGGGGGGGCTTATGGGGTTCAGGGAGCACAGATGCTTATCTCTATGCTATAGGGGTCCCTGGTGGGCTTTGGGGGTTTTGGGGGGCCCCAGATACCTAAGTCCATGCTGTAGGCGTCCCTACAGGTGCTTATGTGTTCGTGGGGTGCACAGATACTTATGTCCAGTCTGGAGGGGACAGGGGGGGTTGGGGTTTCATGAGGAGCACAGATACAAACCTCCAGGCTGTAGGAGTCCCAGGGAGGCTGTGGGGGTACAGATACCTACATCTAGTCTGGATGGGTCCTGGGGGTTATAGGGGGTTTGTGGGGGGCACAGATACCTAGATACAGGCTGTCGGTGTCCCGAGGAGATGAGGCGGTTCACTGGGGGCTCAGATACATCCCGGCTGGATGTGTCCCGAGGAGCTTAGGGGGTTTGTGTTGTGCTCAGACACCTGTGTCCAGGCCATAGGGATCCCTTGGAGGTTAGAGGTTCGTGGGTGTCACAGATAGGGACTTCCAGGCTGAAGGGGTCGCTGGGACGTTTAGGGGGTTTGTGGGAGTACAGATACCTACGTCCAGGCTAAAGGGGTAATGGGGGTGCTTAGGGAATCGGGACGGACACAGATACCTACGTGCAGGGTCTAGGGCTCTCAAGGGGATTGGGGGTTGAGGGGGGAACAGATGCCTACGTCCTAGCTGAAGGGGTCCTGGGTGGTTTAGGAGGTTCGTTGGAGTCACAGATACCTAAGTCCAGGCTGTAGGGGTTCCTGGGGCATTGGGGGATTTCTGGGGGTCACAGATACCTACGTTCAGACTGGAAGGGTTCCAGAGGGCTTAGGAGATTTATAGGGGGACAGATACCAACATCCTGGCTGTAGGGGTTCCCGTGGGGATTAGGTGGTTTATGGGGGGCACAGATTACTCATAGACTCATAGACTCTAGGACTGGAAGGGACCTCGAGAGGTCATCGAGTCCAGTCCCCTGCTCTCATGGCAGGACCAAATACTGTCTAGACCATCCCTAATAGACATTTATCTAACCTACTCTTAAATATCTCCAGAGATGGAGATTCCACAACTTCCCTAGGCAATCTATTCCAGTGTTTAACTACCATGACAGTTAGGAACTTTTTCCTAATGTCCAACCTAAATCTCCCTTGCTGCAGTTTAAGCCCATTGCTTCTTGTTCTATCATTGGAGGCTAAGGTGAACAAGTTTTCTCCCTCCTCCCGATGACACCTTTTTAGATACCTGAAAATTGCTATCATGTCCCCTCTCAGTCTTCTCTTTCCAAACTAAACAAACCCAATTCCTTCAGCCTTCCTTCATAGGTCATGTTCTCAAGACCTTTAATCATTCTTGTTGCTCTTCTCTGGACCCTCTCCAATTTCTCCACATCTTTCTTGAAATGTGGTGCCCAGAACTGGACACAATACTCCAGCTGAGGCCTAACCAGCGCAGAGTAAAGCGGAAGAATGACTTCTCGTGTCTTGTTTACAACACACCTGTTAATGCATCCCAGAATCACGTTTGCTTTTTTTGCAACAGTATCACACTGTTGACTCATATTAAGCTTGTGCTCCACTACGACCCCTAGATCTCTTTCTGCCGTACTCCTTCCTAGACAGTCTCTTCCCATTCTGTATGTGTGAAACTGATTGTTCCTTCCTAAGTGGAGCACTTTGCATTTATCTTTATTGAACTTCATCCTGTTTACCTCAGACCATTTCTCCAATTTGTCCAGATCATTTTGAATTTTGACCCTGTCCTCCAAAGCAGTTGCAATCCCTCCCAGTTTGGTATCATCCGCAAACTTAATAAGCGTACTTTTTATGCCAACATCTAAATCGTTGATGAAGGTATTGAACAGAACCGGTCCCAAAACAGACCCCTGCGGAACCCCACTTGTTATACCTTTCCAGCAGGATTGGGAGCCATTAACAACTACTCTCTGAGTACGGTTATCCAGCCAGTTATGCACCCACCTTATAGTAGCCCCATCTAAATTGTGCTTTCCTAGTTTATGTATAAGAATATCATGCGAGACCGTATCAAATGCCTTACTAAATTCTAGGTATATCACATCCACTGCTTCTCCCTTATCCACAAGGCTCGTTATCCTATCAAAGAATGCTATCAGATTAGTTTGACACGATTTGTTCTTTACAAATCCATGCTGGCTATTCCCTATCACCTTACCACCTTCCAAGTGTTTGCAGATGATTTCTTTGATTACCTGCTCCATTATCTTCCCTGGCACAGAAGTTAAACTAACTGCTCTGTAGTTTCCTGGGTTGTTTTTATTTCCCTTTTTATAGATGGGCACTATATTTGCCCCCTTCCAGTCTTCTGGAATCTCCCCCGTCTCCCATGATTTCCCAAAGATAATAGCTAGAGACTCAGATACCTCTTCTATTAACTCCTTGAGTATTCTAAGATGCATTTCATCAGGCCCTGGTGACTTGCAGGCATCTAACTTTTCTAAGTGATTTTTTACTTGCTCTTTCCTTATTTTCTCTTCTAAACCTACCCTCTTCCCGTAAGCATTCACTATACTAGACATTCCTTCAGACTTCTCAGTGAAGACTGAAACAAAGAAGTCATTAAGCATCTCTGCCATTTCCAAGTCTCCCGTTACTGTTTCCCCCTCCTCACTGAGCAGTGGGCCTACCCTGTCCTTAGTCTTCCTCTTGCTTCTAATGTATGACAGATACCAATGTCCTGGCTGTAGATGTTCCTCCACGGTGGCCTCAGGGCTGGAAGAGCTCCCACTCCCTTCTATTACCTGGGGGCTGCAGCAGGGGCACAGAGCTTCTCTGGTCTCACTCCTTTACCCCTGCCCCGCTGTGGCCCTGACACCAGAGAAGCTCTGTGCCCCTGCTGCAGCCTCTGCACCATATCAGGGAGTGGGAGCTCCTCCAGCCCTGTGGCCACCTTGAGGGAGACTTTTCCAGGGGGACCCAATTTGGCCAGGGGCCCTCGGGACCCCGACAGCCTGG
Source organism: Gopherus flavomarginatus (assembly GCF_025201925.1). Classification (NCBI taxonomy): domain Eukaryota; kingdom Metazoa; phylum Chordata; order Testudines; family Testudinidae; genus Gopherus; species Gopherus flavomarginatus. The sequence continues at coordinate 3,576 of NW_026114663.1, read as the reverse complement.
ATGTAGGGTTATGTGCGACCACAGCCCCTCTATGTACCCCAGGAACATCTACAGCCAGGATATTGGTATCTGTACCCCCCGAACCCACAAAGCCCCCCAGGGATCTTTACAGCCAGTATGTTGGTATCTGTGCCCCCCATAAATCTCCTAAGCGCTCCAGGACCCCTCCAGTCTGCATGTAGGTATCTGTGACCCCCATAATTCTCCTAAGACCTCTGGGACCCCTCTAGTCTGCACGTAGGTATCTGTGACCCCCAGAAATCCCTGAATGCCCCAGGAACCCCTACAGCCTGGACTTAGGTATCTGTGACTCCAACGAACCTCCTAAACCACCCAAGACACCTCCAGCTATGACGTAGGTATCTGTTCCCCCCTCAACCCCCAATCCCCTCGGGACCCCTAGACCCTGGACGTAGGTATCTGTGTCAGCCCCGATCCCTTCAGCACTCCCATTACCCCTTTAGACTGGATGTAACTACCTGTGACCCCCACGAACCCCCTAAGCCCCCAGGGATCCCTACAGCCTGGACACAGGTGTCTGAGCACCGCACGAACCCTCTAAGTTCCTCAGGACACATCCAGCCTGGATGTATCTGAGCCCTCAGTGTACCGCCTCATCTCCTCGGGACACCGACAGCCTGTACCTAGGTATCTGTGCCCCCCAGAAACCCTCTATACCACCCAGGACCCCTCCAGCCTAGATGTAGGTATCTGTACCCCCACAGCCCCCCTGGGACTCCTACAGCCTGAAGGTTCGTATCTGTGCCCCCCATGAAACCCCAACCCCCCCTGCCCCCTCCAGCCTGGACATAAGTATCTGTGCACCCCATGAACCCATAAGCACCTGTAGGGACGCCTACAGCATGGACTTAGGTATCTGGGCCCCCCCAAAACCCCCTAAGCCCACCAGGGACCACTACAGCCTAGAGATAAGTATCTGTGCCCCCTGAACCCCATAAAACCCCCCCTGGATCCCTCCAGCCTGGATTTAGGTATCTGTGCCCCCTACAAACCCGCTAAGCTCCCCAGGGACCCTCCAGCCTGGACGGAGGTATCTGTGCCCCCCCCCCACAATCCCTAAGTGCCGAGACACCCCTCCAGCCTGGAGGTAGGTATCTTTGCCGAACACAAACTGCCTAAGCCCGCCCCCATCGGGAACCCTCCAGCCTGGATCTAGGTATCTGTGCCCCCCCAACAGACTAATTCCCCCTGGAAGCCCTATTGCCTGGACTTAGGTATCGCTGCCCCCCACAAACCCCCTAAGCCTCCCAGGGACCCCTACAGCCTAGACGTATATATCTGTACCCCTCAGAAAACCCCTAATCCACCCGGGGACCCCTACAGCATGGACCTAGGTATCTGTGCCCCCCAGGAACCCCCTAAACCCCCCAGGAACCACTCCAACCTGGACATAGTTATCTGTGCCTCCCAAAAAAAACCCTAAGCCCCCCAGGGACCCCTAGATCCTGGAGATAGGTATCTCTGCTGTCCGCAAAAATTCCTTATACTCCCTGGAACCTCTCCAGCATGGACGTACATAGCTGTGCCCCCCACAGCCCCCCTAAGCCCCCCGGGACCCCTCCAGCCTGGATGTAGGTATCTGTGCCCCCCCAAAGCCCTAAGCCCCCCCAGAATGCCTATAGCCTGGACGTAGGTATCTGTGTCCCCTACAATACCACTAAGCCACCCCAGGGACCCCTCCAGGACAAACATAGGTATCTGTGCCCCTCACCAAGTTCCTAAACTCCCAGGGATCACTGTGCTCACCACAACCTCTAAGCCGTCTAGGGACCTCTCCAGCCCGGACGTAGATATTGGTGTCCTCCAGGAAGCCCTTAGTCCCCACCAGGACCTCTACACCTTGGACGCAAGTACCTATGCCCCCCACAACCCCCCTAACTCCCCCAGAGTCCCGACCATCCTGGACGTAGGTATCTGTGACCCTACGAACCCCCTTAAGCCCCCCAGAATGCCTCCAGCCTGGACGTAGCTATCTGTACCTCCCATGACCCCTAAGCCCCCAGGGATCTCTACAGCCTCTACGTAGGTGTGATGCTCTGTGCATTACCCTGAGTGGCCACACAGTGTCACTGTTGCTCCATGCAGGAAATGCTCTGGGCATTACTGTGATGGAGTGGGGACTGTCTGTGTGGGGGATGGGAGAGCAGGGGGTGACTTTAGGTGAGGGACAGGACCTAAGCCTGTAACTCGAGCTAAGCAGGGCTGAGAGAGTGAGCACCTTTGCCCGGGAAGCTGGACACAGGAAAGGGTCGGCTGGAGGGAGTTAGTTCAGTTTTGGTTTGGAGCTGGGTAGTTGGAATTCAGAGAATCCCAAACTGGGAACTAAGCTTCCTGAACCCCCAGAAGGACTCGAGGGAGTTAGTTCAGTTTTGGTTTAGAATTCCGTGGTGCAAAACACCGTGAAACTCCCCTTTCTTCTTCACAGAGGGCTTCAACACCCCTTTTCTCACTCAGGCTCACAACTGCCCAGAATTCGAGAACTGTCCCTGTTCCATTGGACAAATGGGAGGAGCCTGAGGTACAGAGAAGGGAGGTGACGTACCCAAGGGCCTACACAGCAAGGGGGTGTCAGAGCCAGAAAGAGAAGCCGCCAGTCAGACTCCTGTTCTAACAGACAACAAATCCCCCCAGAGGCAGGGATAGAGCTCAGGAACTGAGATGGAGGGAAAATTTCATTCCAACAGTTTCTGTCCAAATATCCCATTCAGACTAAACCAGTTTGTTTCTCAGAATCATAACAAGTGAGATGGAAGTTCTTTGCAAAAAGATTTTGTTGCAAAACAAAAGCATCTCCTGTTTGTCACAGTGTGTTAAATTGTGTCATCACACACAAGGAGGAGACACTTAGATCTTGAAAATTAGACAAGATGCTTCAGTCTGAGCTAAGTCATTGCTGCTCTTAACAATTCCAAAATAAAAAAATACAAATAAAAAAGACTGTTTCAGCTAATCTATTATGTCATAATCTGCTCTGAGTAAACGTGATGGGACACCTCATATTATGCACTACTCTTAGTGACACTCTCCAATGGATCCCCATCCTCCACCCACCATGATGTAGGTAAGAGTGGATCATTATTATCCCTACTTGAAAGCACACCATGGCCGCTTCACTTCTCCTGCCTCCCCTAGACCCTGGACGTAGGTATCTGTGTCAGCCCCGATCCCTTAAGCACTCAAATTACCTCTTCAGCTTCGACGTAACTACCTGTGATCCCCACGAACCCCCTAAGCCCCCAGGGACCCCTACAGCCTGGACACAGGTGTCTGAGCACCCCACAAACCCCCTAAGCTCCTCTGGACACATCCAGCCGGGATGTATCTGAGCCCCCAGTGAACTGCATAATTTCCTCGGGACACCGACAGCCTGTACCTAGGTATCTGTGCCCCCCACAAACCCCCTATAACCCCCAGGACCCATCCGGCCTAGATGTAGGTATCTGTACCCCCACAGCCTCCCTGGGACTCCTACAGCCTGGAGGTTTGTATTTGTGCCCCTCATGAAACCCCAACCCCCCCGTCCCTCCAGACTGGACATAAGTATCTGTGCACCCC
>NW_026114662.1:0-58677 GCF_025201925.1 Gopherus flavomarginatus | reverse complement strand
ACACCAGCTCCAGGAGCCCAACCCCTGAGCGCCCGAAGCATAGCTCCAGGGGACTAATCCCTGGGGGTCTCAACACCAGCTCCAAGGGTCCAACCCCTGAGCGCCCGAACGATCCCTCCAGGGGCCTAACCCCTGGGGGCCCCAACACCAGCTCCAGGGGCCCAACCCCTGAGCGCACGAACAATACCTCCAGGGGCCTAAACCCTGTGGGCCCCAACACCAGCTCCAGAGGTCCAACCCCTGAGCGCCCAAAGCATAGCTCGAGGGGCCTAACCCCTCGAGGCCCCAACACCAGCTCCAGGGGCCCAACCCCTGAGCGCCCGAACAATACCTCCAGGGGCCTAAACCCCTGTGGGCCCCCACCCCAGCTCCAACGGCCCAACCCCTGAGCGCCGGAACCATAGCTCCAGGGGCCTAACCCCTGGGGGCCCCAACCCCAGCCCCAGGAGCCCAACCCCTGGGGGCCCCAACACCAGCTCCAGGGGCCAAACCCCTGAGCGCCGAAACCATCGCTCCAGGGGCCCAACCCCTGAGCGCCTGAACTATAGCTCCAGGGGCCTAATCCCTGGGGTCCCAACACCAGCTCCAGGGGCCCAACCCCTGAGCGACCGAACCATAGCTCCAGTGGACTAACCCCCGGTGGCCACAACCCCAGGTCCAGGGGCCAAATCCCTGGAGCCCTCGACCCCAGCTCCAGAGGCCCAAACCCTGAGCGCCCGAACCATAGCTCCAGGGGCCCAACCCCTGAGCGCCCGAACCATAGCTCGAGGGGCCTATCCCCTGGGGCCCCAACACCAGCTCCAGGGGCACAACCCCTGGGGGCCCCAACACCAGCTCCAGGGGCCCAACCTCTGAGCGCCCGAACCATAGCTCCAGGGGCCTAATCCCTGGGGCCCCAACACCAGCTCCAGGGGCCCAACCCCTGAGCGCAAGAACCATAGCTCCAGGGGCCTAACCCATGGGGGCCATAACCCCAGGTTAAGGGGCCAAACCCCTGGAGCCCTCGACCCTAGCTCCAGGGGCCCAACCCCTGAGCGCCCGAACCATAGCTCCACGAGCCTAATCCCTGGGGGCCTTAACACCAGCTCCATGGACCCAACCCCTGAGCGCCCGAACGATCCCTCCAGGGGCCTAACCCCTGGAGGCCACAACACCAGCTCCAGGGGCCCAACCCCTGAGAGCCCGAACAATACCACAAGGGGCCTAACCCCTGTGGGCCCCAACACCAGCTCCAGGGGTCCAACCCCTGAGCGACCGAACAATAGCTGCAGGGGTCTAACCCCTGGGGGCCCCAACCCCAGCCCTAGGAGCCCAATCCCTGGGGGCCTTAACACCAGCTTCAGGGGCCCAACCCCTGAGCTCCCGAACCATAGCTCCAGGGGCCTAACCCCTGGGGCCCCAACACAAGCTCCAGGGGCCCAACCCCTGGGGGCCCCAAAACCAGCTCCAGGGGCCCAACCCCTCAGCGCCCGAACCATAGCTTCAGGGGTCTATCCCCCTGGGGCTCCAACCCCAGCTCCAGGGGCCCAACACCTGGGGGCCCCAACACGAGCTCCATTGTCAAAAGCCCTGAGCGCCCGAACCATAGCTCCAGGGGCCTAATCCCTGGGGGCCCAACACCAGCTCCAAGGGCCCAACCCCTGAGCGCTCGAACCAGAGCTCCAGGGGCCTAACCCCTGGGGCGCCAACACCATCGCCACGGGCCCAACCCCTGGGGGCCCCAACACCAGCTCCAGGGGCCCAACCCCTGAGCGCCCGAACCATAGCTCCAGGGGCCTAACCCCTGGGGGCCCCAACCCCAGCTCCAGGGCCCAACCCCTGACGGCCCCAACACCAGCTCCAGATGCCCAACCCCTGAGAACCCGAACCATAGCTCCAGGTGCCCATCCCCTGAGCGCCCGAACAATACCACCAGGGCCCTAACCCCTGTGGGCCCCAACACCAGCTCCAGGGGTCCAACCCCTGAGCGCCCGAACCATAGCTGCAGGGGCCTAACCCCTGGGGGCCCCCACCCCAGCTCCAACGGCCCAACCCCTGAGCGCCGGAACCATAGCTACAGGGGCCTAACCCCTGGGGGCCCCAACCCGAACCCCAGGAGCCCAACCCCTGGGGGCCCCAACACCAGCTCCAGGGGCCCAACCCCTGAGCGCCCGAACCATAGCTCCAGGGGCCTAACCCCTGGGGCCCCAACACCAGCTCCAGGGGCCCATCCCCTGGGGGCCCCAACACCAGCTCCAGGGGCCCAACCCCTCAGCGCCCGAACCATAGCTCCTGGGGTCTATCCCCCTGGGGCTCCAACCCCAGATCCAGGGGCCCAACACCTGGGGGCCCCAACACGAGCTCCATTGTCAAAAGCTCTGAGCGCCCGAACCATAGCTCCAGGGGCCTAATCCCTGGGGGCCCAATACCAGCTCCAAGGGCCCAACCCCTGAGCGCCCGAACAATACCTCCAGGGGCCTAACCCCTGGGGGCCCCAACACCAGCTCCAGGGGCCCAACCCCTGAGCGCTCGAAACATAGCTACAGGGGCCAAACCCCTGGGGGAACCCACCCCAGCTCCAAGGGCCCAAAACCTGAGCGCTCGAACCATAGCTCCAGGGGCCTAACCCCTGGGGCGCCAACACCAGCGCCAGGGGCCCAACCCCTGGGGGCCCCAACACCAGCTCCAGGGGCCCAACCCCTGAGCGCCTGAACCATAGCTCCAAGGGCCTAACCCCTGGGGGCCCCAACCCCAGCTCCAGGGGCCCAAACCCTGACGGCCCCAACACCAACTCCAGGGGCCCAACCCCTGAGAGCCCGAACCATAGCTCCAGGTGCCCAACCCCTGACAGCCCCAACACCAGCTCCAGGGGCCCAGCCCCTTGGGGCCCCAAAACCAGTCCAAGGGCCCAACCACTGAGCGCCCGAAGCATAGCTCGAGGGGCCTAACCCCTCGGGGCGCCAACACCAGCTCCAGGGGCCCAGCCCCTGAGCGTCCGAACAATACCTCCAGGGGCCTAACCCCTATGGGCCCCCTTCACCAGCTCCAGGGGTCCAACCCCTGAGCGCCCGAACCATAGCTGCAGGGGCCTAACCCTTGGGGCCCCAACACCAGCTCCAGGGGCCCAACCCCTAAACGCCCGAACCATAGCTCCAGGGGCCTAACCCCTGGGGCCCCAACACCAGCTCCAGGGGCCCAACCCCTGGGGGCCCAAACACCAGCTCCAGGGGCTCAACCCCTCAGCACCCGAACCATAGCTCCAGGGGTCTAACCCCCGGGGGCTCCACCCCAGATCCAGGGCCCTACCCATGGGGGCCCCAACACCAGCTCCAGGGTCCCAACCCCTGAGCGCCCGAACCATAGCTCCAGGGGCCTAAGCCCCGGGGGCCCCAACCACAACTCCAGGGGCCCAAGCCCTGCGAGCCCCAAAACCAGCTCCAGGAGTCCAACCCCTGAGCGCCCGAACCATAGCTCCAGGGGCCCAACTCTTGGGGGCCCCAACACCAGCTCCAGGGGCCCAACCCCTCAGCGCCCGAACCATAGCTCTAGGGGTCTAACCCCCGGGGGCTCCAACCCCAGCTCCACGGCCCAAACCCAGGGGGCCCCAACACCAGCTCCATTGTCCCAACCCCTGAGCGCCCGAACCATAGCTCCAGGTTCCTAACCCCCGGGGGCCCCAACCACAGCTCCAGGGGCCTAAACCCTGTGGGCCCCAACACCAGCTCCAGAGGTCCAACCCCTGAGCGCCCGAAGCATAGCTCGAGGGGCCTAACCCCTCGAGGCCCCAACACCAGCTCCAGGGGCCCAACCCCTGAGCGCCCGAACAATACCTCCAGGGGCCTAACCCCTGTGGGCCCCCACCCCAGCTCCAACGGCCCAACCCCTGAGTGCCGGAACCATAGCTCCAGGGGCCTAACCCCTGGGGGCCCCAACCCCAGCCCCAGGAGCCCAACCCCTGGGGGCCCCAACACCATCTCCAGGGGCCCAACCCCTGAGCGCCGAAACCATCGCTCCAGGGGCCCAACCCCTGAGCGCCTGAACTATAGCTCCAGGGGCCTAATCCCTGGGGTCCCAACACCAGCTCCAGGGGCCCAACCCCTGAGCGACCGAACCATAGCTCCAGGGGCCTAACCCCCGGTGGCCACAACCCCAGGTCCAGGGGCCAAATCCCTGGAGCCCTCGACCCCAGCTCCAGAGGCCCAACCCCTGAGCGCCCGAACCATAGCTCCAGGGGCCTATCCCCTGGGGCCCCAACACCAGCTCCAGGGGCCCAACCCCTGAGGGCCCCAACACCAGCTCCAGGGGCCCAAAATCTGAGCGCCCGAACCATAGCTCCAGGGGCCTAATCCCTGGGGCCCCAACACCAGCTCCAGGGGCCCAACCCCTGGGGGCCGCAACACCAGCTCCAGGGGCCCAACCCCTGAGCGCAAGAACCATAGCTCCAGGGGCCTAACCCACGGGGGCCATAACCCCAGATTCAGGGGCCAAACCCCTGGAGCCCTCGACCCTAGCTCCAGGGGCCCAACCCCTGAGCGCCCGAACCATAGCTCCACGAGCCTAATCCCTGGGGGCCTTAACACCAGCTCCATGGACCCAACCCCTGAGCGCCCGAACGATCCCTCCAGGGACCTAACCCCTGGAGGCCCCAACACCAGCTCCAGGGGCCCAACCCCTGAGAGCCCGAACAATACCACAAGGGGCCTAACCCCTGTGGGCCCCAACACCAGCTCCAGGGGTCCAACCCCTGAGCGACCGAACCATAGCTGCAGGGGTCTAACCCCTGGGGGCCCCAACCCCAGCCCTAGGAGCCCAACCCCTGGGGGCCCTAACACCAGCTCCAGGGGCCCAACCCCTGAGCTCCCGAACCATAGCTCCAGGGGCCTAACCCCTTGGGCCCCAACACAAGCTCCAGGGGCCCAACACCTGGGGGCCCCAACACGAGCTCCATTGTCAAAAGCCCTGAGCGCCCGAACCATAGCTCCAGGGGCCTAATCCCTGGGGGCCGAACACCAGCTCCAAGGGCCCAACAACTGAGCGCTCGAACCAGAGCTCCAGGGGCCTAACCCCTGGGGCGCCAACACCATCGCCACGGGCCCAACCCCTGGGGGCCCCAACACCAGCTCCAGGGGCCCAACCCCTGAGCGCCCGAACCATAGCTCCAGGGGCCTAACCCCTGGGGGCCCCAACCCCAGCTCCAGGGCCCAACCCCTGACGGCCCCAACACCAGCTCCAGAGGCCCAACCCCTGAGAACCCGAACCATAGCTCCACGTGCCCAACCCCTGAGCGCCCGAACAATACCACCAGGGCCCTAACCACTGTGGGCCCCAACACCAGCTCCAGGGGTCCAACCCCTGAGCGCCCGAACCATAGCTGCAGGGGCCTAACCCCTGGGGGCCCCCACCCCAGCTCCAACGGCCCAACCCCTGAGCGCGGGAAACCATAGGTACAGAGGCCTAACCCCTGGGGGCCCCAACCCGAGCCCCAGGAGCCCAACCCCTGGGGGCCCCAACACCAGCTCCAGGGGCCCAACCCCTGAGCGCCCGAACCATAGCTCCAGGGGCCTAACCCCTGGGGCCCCAACACCAGCTCCAGGGGCCCATCCCCTGGGGGCCCCAACACCAGCTCCAGGGGCCCAACCCCTCAGCGCCCGAACCATAGCTCCAGGGGTCTATCCCCCTGGGGCTCCAACCCCAGCTCCAGGGGCCCAACACCTGGGGGCCCCAACACGAGCTCCATTGTCAAAAGCTCTGAGCGCCCGAACCATAGCTCCAGGGGTCTAATCCCTGGGGGCCCAACACCAGCTCCAAGGGCCCAACCCCTGAGCGCCCGAACAATACCTCCAGGGGCCTAACCCCTGGGGGCCCCAACACCAGCTCCAGGGGCCCAACCCCTGAGCGCTCGAACCATAGCTACAGGGGCCAAACCCCTGGGGGAACCCACCCCAGCTCCAAGGGCCCAAAACCTGAGCGCTCGAACCATAGCTCCAGGGGCCTAAACCCTGGGACGCCAACACCAGCGCCAGGGGCCCAACCCCTGGGGGCCCCAACACCAGCTCCAGGGGCCCAACCCCTGAGCGCCTGAACCATAGCTCCAAGGGCCTAACCCCTGGGGGCCCCAACCCCAGCTCCAGGGGCCCAAACCCTGACGGCCCCAACACCAGCTCCAGGGGCCCAACCCCTGAGAGCCCGAACCATAGCTCCAGGTGCCCAACCCCTGACAGCCCAAACACCAGCTCCAGGGGCCCAGCCCCTTGGGGCCCCAAAACCAGTCCAAGGGCCCAACCCCTGAGCGCACGAAGCATAGCTCGAGGGGCCTAACCCCTCGGGGCGCCAACACCAGCTCCAGGGGCCCAGCCCCTGAGCGCCCGAACAATACCTCCAGGGGCCTAACCCCTGTGGGCCCCCTTCACCAGCTCCAGGGGTCCAACCCCTGAGCGCCCGAACCATAGCTGCAGGGACCTAACCCTTGGGGCCCCAACACCAGCTCCAGGGGCCCAACCCCTGAGCGCCCGAACCATAGCTCCAGGGGCCTAACCCCTGGGGCCCCAACACCAGCTCCAGGGGCCCAACCCCTGGGGGCCCAAACACCAGCTCCAGGGGCCCAACCCCTCAGCACCCGAACCATAGCTCCAGGGGTCTAACCCCCGGAGGCTCCACCCCAGATCCAGGGCCCTACCCATGGGGGCCCCAACACCAGCTCCAGGGTCCCAACCCCTGAGCGCCCGAACCATAGCTCCAGGGGCCTAAGACCTGGGGGCCCCAACCACAGCTCCAGGGGCCCAAGCCCTGCGAGCCCCAAAACCAGCTCCAGGAGTCCAACCCCTGAGCGCCCGAACCATAGCTCCAGGGGCCCAACTCTTGGGGGCCCCAACACCAGCTCCAGGGGCCCAACCCCTCAGCGCCCGAACCATAGCTCTAGGGGTCTAACCCCCGGGGGCTCCAACCCCAGCTCCAAGGCCCAAACCCAGGGGGCCCCAACACCAGCTCCATTGTCCCAACCCCTGAGCGCCCGAACCATAGATCCAGGTTCCTAACCCCCGGGGGCCCCAACCACAGCTCCAGGGGCCCAACCCCTGCGGGCCCCAACACCAGCTCCAGGAGCCCAACCCCTGAGCGCCCGAACCATAGCTCCAGGGGCCTAATCCCTGGGGGCCTCAACACCAGCTCCAAGGGCCCAACCCCTGAGCGCCCGAACGATCCCTCCAGGGGCCTAACCCCTGTGGGCCCCCTTCACCAGCTCCAGGGGTCCAACCCCTGAGCGCCCGAACCATAGCTCCAGGGGCCTAACCCCTGGGGCCCCAACACCAGCTCCAGGGGCCCAACCCCTGGGGGCCCAAACACCAGCTCCAGGGGCTCAACCCCTCAGCACCCGAACCATAGCTCCAGGGGTCTAAACCCCGGGGGCTCCACCCCAGATCCAGGGCCCTACCCATGGGGGCCCCAACACCAGCTCCAGGGTCCCAACCCCTGAGCGCCCGAACCATAGCTCCAGGGGCCTAAGCCCCGGGGGCCCCAACCACAGCTCCAGGGGCCCAAGCCCTGCGAGCCCCAAAACCAGCTCCAGGAGTCCAACCCCTGAGCGCCCGAACCATAGCTCCAGGGGCCCAACTCTTGGGGGCCCCAACACCAGCTCCAGGGTCCCAACCCCTCAGCGCCCGAACCATAGCTCTAGGGGTCTAACCCCCGGGGGCTCCAACCCCAGCTCCACGGCCCAAACCCAGGGGGCCCCAACACCAGCTCCATTGTCCCAACCCCTGAGCGCCCGAACCATAGCTCCAGGTTCCTAACCCCCGGGGCCCCAACCACAGCTCCAGGGGCCTAACCCCTGGGGGCCCCAACACCAGCTCCAGGGGCCCAACCCCTGAGCGCCCGTACAATACCTCCAGGGGCCTAAACCCTGTGGGCCCCAACACCAGCTCCAGAGGTCCAACCCCTGAGCGCCCGAAGTATAGCTCGAGGGGCCTAACCCCTCGAGGCCCCAACACCAGCTCCAGGGGCCCAACCCCTGAGCGCCCGAACAATACCTCCAGGGGCCTAACCCCTGTGGGCCCCCACCCCAGCTCCAACGGCCCAACCCCTGAGTGCCGGAACCATAGCTGCAGGGACCTAACCCTTGGGGCCCCAACACCAGCTCCAGGGGCCCAACCCCTGAGCGCCCGAACCATAGCTCCAGGGGCCTAACCCCTGGGGCCCCAACACCAGCTCCAGGGGCCCAACCCCTTGGGGGCCCAAACACCAGCTCCAGGGGCCCAACCCCTCAGCACCCGAACCATAGCTCCAGGGGTCTAACCCCCGGGGGCTCCACCCCAGATCCAGGGCCCTACCCATGGGGGCCCCAACACCAGCTCCAGGGTCCCAACCCCTGAGCGCCCGAACCATAGCTCCAGGGGCCTAAGACCTGGGGGCCCCAACCACAGCTCCAGGGTCCCAAGCCCTGCGAGCCCCAAAACCAGCTCCAGGAGTCCAACCCCTGAGCACCCGAACCATAGCTCCAGGGTCCCAACTCTTGGGGGCCCCAACAACAGCTCCAGGGGCCCAACCCCTCAGCGCCCGAACCATAGCTCTAGGGGTCTAACCCCCGGGGGCTCCAACCCCAGCTCCAAGGCCCAAACCCAGGGGGCCCCAACACCAGCTCCATTGTCCCAACCCCTGAGCGCCCGAACCATAGATCCAGGTTCCTAACCCCTGGCGGCCCCAACCACAGCTCCAGGGGCCCAACCCCTGCGGGCCCCAACACCAGCTCCAGGAGCCCAACCCCTGAGCGCCCGAAGCATAGCTCCAGGGGCCTAATCCCTGGGGGCCTCAACACCAGCTCCAAGGGCCCAACCCCTGAGCGCCCGAACGATCCCTCCAGGGGCCTAACCCCTGTGGGCCCCTTCACCAGCTCCAGGGGTCCAACCCCTGAGCGCCCGAACCATAGCAGCAGGGGCCTAACCCTTGGGGCCCCAACACCAGCTCCAGGGGCCCAACCCCTAAGCGCCCGAACCATAGCTCCAGGGGCCTAACCCCTGGGGCCCCAACACCAGCTCCAGGGGCCCAACCCCTGGGGGCCCAAACACCAGCTCCAGGGGCTCAACCCCTCAGCACCCGAACCATAGCTCCAGGGGTCTAACCCCCGGGGGCTCCACCCCAGATCCAGGGCCCTACCCATGGGGGCCCCAACACCAGCTCCAGGGTCCCAACCCCTGAGCGCCCGAACCATAGCTCCAGGGGCCTAAGCCCCGGGGGCCCCAACCACAGCTCCAGGGGCCCAAGCCCTGCGAGCCCCAAAACCAGCTCCAGGAGTCCAACCCCTGAGCGCCCGAACCATAGCTCCAGGGGCCCAACTCTTGGGGGCCCCAACACCAGCTCCAGGGGCCCAACCCCTCAGCGCCCGAACCATAGCTCTAGGGGTCTAACCCCCGGGGGCTCCAACCCCAGCTCCACGGCCCAAACCCAGGGGGCCCCAACACCAGCTCCATTATCCCAACCCCTGAGCGCCCGAACCATAGCTCCAGGTTCCTAACCCCCGGGGGCCCCAACCACAGCTCCAGGGGCCTAACCCCTGGGGGCCCCAACACCAGCTCCAGGGGCCCAACCCCTGAGCGCCCGTACAATACCTCCAGGGGCCTAAACCCTGTGGGCCCCAACACCAGCTCCAGAGGTCCAACCCCTGAGCGCCCGAAGTATAGCTCGAGGGGCCTAACCCCTCGAGGCCCCAACACCAGCTCCAGGGGCCCAACCCCTGAGCGCCCGAACAATACCTCCAGGGGCCTAACCCCTGTGGGCCCCCACCCCAGCTCCAACGGCCCAACCCCTGAGTGCCGGAACCATAGCTGCAGGGACCTAACCCTTGGGGCCCCAACACCAGCTCCAGGGGCCCAACCCCTGAGCGCCCGAACCATAGCTCCAGGGGCCTAACCCCTGGGGCCCCAACACCAGCTCCAGGGGCCCAACCCCTTGGGGGCCCAAACACCAGCTCCAGGGGCCCAACCCCTCAGCACCCGAACCATAGCTCCAGGGGTCTAACCCCCGGGGGCTCCACCCCAGATCCAGGGCCCAACCCATGGGGGCCCCAACACCAGCTCCAGGGTCCCAACCCCTGAGCGCCCGAACCATAGCTCCAGGGGCCTAAGACCTGGGGGCCCCAACCACAGCTCCAGGGGCCCAAGCCCTGCGAGCCCCAAAACCAGCTCCAGGAGTCCAACCCCTGAGCGCCCGAACCATAGCTCCAGGGGCCCAACTCTTGGGGGCCCCAACACCAGCTCCAGGTGCCCAAACCCTCAGCGCCCGAACCATAGCTCTAGGGGTCTAACCCCCGGGGGCTCCAACCCCAGCTCCAAGGCCGAAACCCAGGGGGCCCCAACACCAGCTCCATTGTCCCAACCCCTGAGCGCCCGAACCATAGATCCAGGTTCCTAACCCCCGGGGGCCCCAACCACAGCTCCAGGGGCCCAACCCCTGCGGGCCCCAACACCAGCTCCAGGAGCCCAACCCCTGAGCGCCCGAAGCATAGCTCCAGGGGCCTAATCCCTGGGGGCCTCAACACCAGCTCCAAGGGCCCAACCCCTGAGCGCCCGAACGATCCCTCCAGGGGCCTAACCCCTGTGGGCCCCCTTCACCAGCTCCAGGGGTCCAACCCCTGAGCGCCCGAACCATAGCAGCAGGGGCCTAACCCTTGGGGCCCCAACACCAGCTCCAGGGGCCCAACCCCTAAGCGCCCGAACCATAGCTCCAGGGGCCTAACCCCTGGGGCCCCAACACCAGCTCCAGGGGCCCAACCCCTGGGGGCCCAAACACCAGCTCCAGGGGCTCAACCCCTCAGCACCCGAACCATAGCTCCAGGGGTCTAACCCCCGGGGGCTCCACCCCAGATCCAGGGCCCTACCCATGGGGGCCCCAACACCAGCTCCAGGGTCCCAACCCCTGAGCGCCCGAACCATAGCTCCAGGGGCCTAAGCCCCGGGGGCCCCAACCACAGCTCCAGGGGCCCAAGCCCTGCGAGCCCCAAAACCAGCTCCAGGAGTCCAACCCCTGAGCGCCCGAACCATAGCTCCAGGGGCCCAACTCTTGGGGGCCCCAACACCAGCTCCAGGGGCCCAACCCATCAGCGCCCGAACCATAGCTCTAGGGGTCTAACCCCCGGGGCTCCAACCCCAGCTCCACGGCCCAAACCCAGGGGGCCCCAACACCAGCTCCATTGTCCCAACCCCTGAGCGCCCGAACCATAGCTCCAGGTTCCTAACCCCCGGGGGCCCCAACCACAGCTCCAGGGGCCTAACCCCTGGGGGCCCCAACACCAGCTCCAGGGGCCCAACCCCTGAGCGCCCGTACAATACCTCCAGGGGCCTAAACCCTGTGGGCCCCAACACCAGCTCCAGAGGTCCAACCCCTGAGCGCCCGAAGCATAGCTCGAGGGGCCTAACCCCTCGAGGCCCCAACACCAGCTCCAGGGGCCCAACCCCTGAGCGCCCGAACAATACCTCCAGGGGCCTAACCCCTGTGGGCCCCCACCCCAGCTCCAACGGCCCAACCCCTGAGTGCCGGAACCATAGCTCCAGGGGCCTAACCCCTGGGGGCCCCAACCCCAGCCCCAGGAGCCCAACCCCTGGGGGCCCCAACACCATCTCCAGGGGCCCAACCCCTGAGCGCCGAAACCATCGCTCCAGGGGCCCAACCACTGAGCGCCTGAACTATAGCTCCAGGGGCCTAATCCCTGGGGTCCCAACACCAGCTCCAGGGGCCCAACCCCTGAGCGACCGAACCATAGCTCCAGGGGCCTAACCCCCGGTGGCCACAACCCCAGGTCCAGGGGCCAAATCCCTGGAGCCCTCGACCCCAGCTCCAGAGGCCCAACCCCTGAGCGCCCGAACCATAGCTCCAGGGGCCCAACCCCTGAGCGCCCGAACCATAGCTCCAGGGGCCTATCCCCTGGGGCCCCAACACCAGCTCCAGGGGCCCAACCCCTGGGGGCCCCAACACCAGCTCCAGGGGCCCAAAATCTGAGCGCCCGAACCATAGCTCCAGGGGCCTAATCCCTGGGGCCCCAACACCAGCTCCAGGGGCCCAACCCCTGGGGGCCGCAACACCAGCTCCAGGGGCCCAACCCCTGAGCGCAAGAACCATAGCTCCAGGGGCCTAACCCACGGGGGCCATAACCCCAGATTCAGGGGCCAAACCCCTGGAGCCCTCGACCCTAGCTCCAGGGGCCCAACCCCTGAGCGCCCGAACCATAGCTCCACGAGCCTAATCCCTGGGGGCCTTAACACCAGCTCCATGGACCCAACCCCTGAGCGCCCGAACGATCCCTCCAGGGGCCTAACCCCTGGAGGCCCCAACACCAGCTCCAGGGGCCCAACCCCTGAGAGCCCGAACAATACAACAAGGGGCCTAACCCCTGTGGGCCCCAACACCAGCTCCAGGGGTCCAACCCCTGAGCGACCGAACCATAGCTGCAGGGGTCTAACCCCTGGGGGCCCCAACCCCAGCCCTAGGAGCCCAACCCCTGGGGGCCCTAACACCAGCTCCAGGGGCCCAACCCCTGAGCTCCCGAACCATAGCTCCAGGGGCCTAACCCCTGGGGCCCCAACACAAGCTCCAGGGGCCCAACCCCTGGGGGCCCCAAAACCAGCTCCAGGGGCCCAACCCCTCAGCGCCCGAACCATAGCTCCAGGGGTCTATCCCCCTGGGGCTCCAACCCCAGCTCCAGGGGAACAACACCTGGGGGCCCCAACACGAGCTCCATTGTCAAAAGCCCTGAGCGGCCGAACCATAGCTCCAGGGGCCTAATCCCTGGGGGCCGAACACCAGCTCCAAGGGCCCAACAACTGAGCGCTCGAACCAGAGCTCCAGGGGCCTAACCCCTGCGGCGCCAACACCATCGCCACGGGCCCAACCCCTGGGGGCCCCAACACCAGCTCCAGGGGCCCAACCCCTGAGCGCCCGAACCATAGCTCCAGGGGCCTAACCCCTGGGGGCCCCAACCCCAGCTCCAGGGCCCAACCCCTGACGGCCCCAACACCAGCTCCAGAGGCCCAACCCCTGAGAACCCGAACCATAGCTCCACGTGCCCAACCCCTGAGCGCCCGAACAATACCACCAGGGCCCTAACCCCTGTGGGCCCCAACACCAGCTCCAGGGGTCCAACCCCTGAGCGCCCGAACCATAGGTGCAGGGGCCTAACCCCTGGGGGCCCCCACCCCAGCTCCAACGGCCCAACCCCTGAGCGCCGGAACCATAGGTACAGAGGCCTAATCCCTGGGGGCCCCAACCCGAGCCCCAGGAGCCCGACCCCTGGGGGCCCCAACACCAGCTCCAGGGGCCCAACCCCTGAGCGCCCGAACCATAGCTCCAGGGGCCTAACCCCTGGGGCTCCAACACCAGCTCCAGGGGCCCATCCCCTGGGGGCCCCAACACCAGCTCCAGGGGCCCAACCCCTGAGCGCCCGAACCATAGCTCCAGGGGTCTATCCCCCTGGGGCTCCAACCCCAGCTCCAGGGGCCCAACACCTGGGGACCCCAACACGAGCTCCATTGTCAAAAGCTCTGAGCGCCCGAACCATAGCTCCAGGGGTCTAATCCCTGGGGGCCCAACACCAGCTCCAAGGGCCCAACCCCTGAGCGCCCGAACAATACCTCCAGGGGCCTAACCCCTGGGGGCCCCAACACCAGCTCCAGGGGCCCAACCCCTGAGCGCTCGAACCATAGCTACAGGGGCCAAACCCCTGGGGGAACCCACCCCAGCTCCAAGGGCCCAAAACCTGAGCGATCGAACCATAGCTCCAGGGGCCTAAACCCTGGGACACCAACACCAGCGCCAGGGGCCTAACCCCTGGGGGCCCCAACACCAGCTCCAGGGGCCCAACTCCTGAGCGCCTGAACCATAGTCCAAGGGCCTAACCCCTGGGGGCCCCAACCCCAGCTCCAGGGGCCCAAACCCTGACGGCCCCAACACCAGCTCCAGGGGCCCAACCCCTGAGAGCCCGAACCATAGCTCCAGGTGCCCAACCCCTGACAGCCCCAACACCAGCTCCAGGGGCCCAGCCCCTTGGGGCCCCAAAACCAGTCCAAGGGCCCAACCCCTGAGCGCACGAAGCATAGCTCGAGGGGCCTAACCCCTCGGGGCGCCAACACCAGCTCCAGGGGCCCAGCCCCTGAGCGCCCGAACAATACCTCCAGGGGCCTAACCCCTGTGGGCCCCCTTCACCAGCTCCAGGGGTCCTACCCCTGAGCGCCCGAACCATAGCTGCAGGGACCTAAACCTTGGGGCCCCAACACCAGCTCCAGGGGCCCAACCCCTGAGCGCCCGAACCATAGCTCCAGGGGCCTAACCCCTGGGGCCCCAACAACAGCTCCAGGGGCCCAACCCCTGGGGGCCCAAACACCAGCTCCAGGGGCCCAACCCCTCAGCACCCGAACCATAGCTCCAGGGGTCTAACCCCCGGGGGCTCCACCCCAGATCCAGGGCCCTACCCATGGGGGCCCCAACACCAGCTCCAGGGTCCCAACCCCTGAGCGCCCGAACCATAGCTCCAGGGGCCTAAGACCTGGGGGCCCCAACCACAGCTCCAGGGGCCCAAGCCCTGCGAGCCCCAAAACCAGCTCCAGGAGTCCAACCCCTGAGCGCCCGAACCATAGCTCCAGGGGCCCAACTCTTCGGGGCCCCAACACCAGCTCCAGGGGCCCAACCCCTCAGCGCCCGAACCATAGCTCTAGGGGTCTAACCCCCGGGGGCTCCAAGCCCAGCTCCAAGGCCCAAACCCAGGGGGCCCCAACACCAGCTCCATTATCCCAACCACTGAGCGCCCGAACCATAGATCCAGGTTCCTAACCCCCGGGGGCCCCAACCACAGCTCCAGGGGCCCAACCCCTGCGGGCCCCAACACCAGCTCCAGGAGCCCAACCCCTGAGCGCCCGAAGCATAGCTCCAGGGGCCTAATCCCTGGGGGCCTCAACACCAGCTCCAAGGGCCCAACCCCTGAGAGCCCGAAGCATAGCTAGAGGGGCCTAACCCCTCGAGGCCCCAACACCAGCTCCAGGGGTCCAACCCCTGAGCGACCGAACCATAGCTGCAGGGGTCTAACCCCTGGGGGCCCCAACCCCAGCCCTAGGAGCCCAACCCCTGGGGGCCCTAACACCAGCTCCAGGGGCCCAACCCCTGAGCTCCCGAACCATAGCTCCAGGGGCCTAACCCCTGGGGCCCCAACACAAGCTCCAGGGGCCCAACCCCTGGGGGCCCCAAAACCAGCTCCAGGGGCCCAACCCCTCAGCGCCCGAACCATAGCTCCAGGGGTCTATCCCCCTGGGGCTCCAACCCCAGCTCCAGGGGCCCAACACCTGGGGGCCCCAACACGAGCTCCATTGTCAAAAGCCCTGAGCGGCCGAACCATAGCTCCAGGGGCCTAATCCCTGGGGGCCGAACACCAGCTCCAAGGGCCCAACAACTGAGCGCTCGAACCAGAGCTCCAGGGGCCTAACCCCTGCGGCGCCAACACCATCGCCACGGGCCCAACCCCTGGGGGCCCCAACACCAGCTCCAGGGGCCCAACCCCTGAGCGCCCGAACCATAGCTCCAGGGGCCTAACCCCTGGGGGCCCCAACCCCAGCTCCAGGGCCCAACCCCTGACGGCCCCAACACCAGCTCCAGAGGCCCAACCCCTGAGAACCCGAACCATAGCTCCACGTGCCCAACCCCTGAGCGCCCGAACAATACCACCAGGGCCCTAACCCCTGTGGGCCCCAACACCAGCTCCAGGGGTCCAACCCCTGAGCGCCCGAACCATAGCTGCAGGGGCCTAACCCCTGGGGGCCCCCACCCCAGCTCCAACGGCCCAACCCCTGAGCGCCGGAACCATAGGTACAGAGGCCTAACCCCTGGGGGCCCCAACCCGAGCCCCAGGAGCCCGACCCCTGGGGGCCCCAACACCAGCTCCAGGGGCCCAACCCCTGAGCGCCCGAACCATAGCTCCAGGGGCCTAACCCCTGGGGCCCCAACACCAGCTCCAGGGGCCCATCCCCTGGGGGCCCCAACACCAGCTCCAGGGGCCCAACCCCTGAGCGCCCGAACCATAGCTCCAGGGGTCTATCCCCCTGGGGCTCCAACCCCAGCTCCAGGGGCCCAACACCTGGGGGCCCCAACACGAGCTCCATTGTCAAAAGCTCTGAGCGCCCGAACCATAGCTCCAGGGGTCTAATCCCTGGGGGCCCAACACCAGCTCCAAGGGCCCAACCCCTGAGCGCCCGAACAATACCTCCAGGGGCCTAACCCCTGGGGGCCCCAACACCAGCTCCAGGGGCCCAACCCCTGAGCGCTCGAACCATAGCTACAGGGGCCAAACCCCTGGGGGAACCCACCCCAGCTCCAAGGGCCCAAAACCTGAGCGATCGAACCATAGCTCCAGGGGCCTAAACCCTGGGACGCCAACACCAGCGCCAGGGGCCCAACCCCTGGGGGCCCCAACACCAGCTCCAGGGGCCCAACTCCTGAGCGCCTGAACCATAGTCCAAGGGCCTAACCCCTGGGGGCCCCAACCCCAGCTCCAGGGGCCCAAACCCTGACGGCCCCAACACCAGCTCCAGGGGCCCAACCCCTGAGAGCCCGAACCATAGCTCCAGGTGCCCAACCCCTGACAGCCCCAACACCAGCTCCAGGGGCCCAGCCCCTTGGGGCCCCAAAACCAGTCCAAGGGCCCAACCCCTGAGCGCACGAAGCATAGCTCGAGGGGCCTAACCCCTCGGGGCGCCAACACCAGCTCCAGGGGCCCAGCCCCTGAGCGCCCGAACAATACCTCCAGGGGCCTAACCCCTGTGGGCCC
This sequence comes from Gopherus flavomarginatus, assembly GCF_025201925.1. Taxonomy (NCBI): domain Eukaryota; kingdom Metazoa; phylum Chordata; order Testudines; family Testudinidae; genus Gopherus; species Gopherus flavomarginatus. Next base: position 41,906 of record NW_026114662.1, on the reverse strand, counting down.
CCTTCACCAGCTCCAGGGGTCCTACCCCTGAGCGCCCGAACCATAGCTGCAGGGACCTAAACCTTGGGGCCCCAACACCAGCTCCAGGGGCCCAACCCCTGAGCGCCCGAACCATAGCTCCAGGGGCCTAACCCCTGGGGCCCCAACAACAGCTCCAGGGGCCCAACCCCTGGGGGCCCAAACACCAGCTCCAGGGGCCCAACCCCTCAGCACCCGAACCATAGCTCCAGGGGTCTAACCCCCGGGGGCTCCACCCCAGATCCAGGGCCCTACCCATGGGGGCCCCAACACCAGCTCCAGGGTCCCAACCCCTGAGCGCCCGAACCATAGCTCCAGGGGCCTAAGACCTGGGGGCCCCAACCACAGCTCCAGGGGCCCAAGCCCTGCGAGCCCCAAAACCAGCTCCAGGAGTCCAACCCCTGAGCGCCCGAACCATAGCTCCAGGGGCCCAACTCTTCGGGGCCCCAACACCAGCTCCAGGGGCCCAACCCCTCAGCGCCCGAACCATAGCTCTAGGGGTCTAACCCCCGGGGGCTCCAAGCCCAGCTCCAAGGCCCAAACCCAGGGGGCCCCAACACCAGCTCCATTATCCCAACCACTGAGCGCCCGAACCATAGATCCAGGTTCCTAACCCCCGGGGGCCCCAACCACAGCTCCAGGGGCCCAACCCCTGCGGGCCCCAACACCAGCTCCAGGAGCCCAACCCCTGAGCGCCCGAAGCATAGCTCCAGGGGCCTAATCCCTGGGGGCCTCAACACCAGCTCCAAGGGCCCAACCCCTGAGCGCCCGAACGATCCCTCCAGGGGCCTAACCCCTGGGGGCCCCAACACCAGCTCCAGAGGTCCAACCCCTGAGAGCCCGAAGCATAGCTAGAGGGGCCTAACCCCTCGAGGCCCCAACACCAGCTCCAGGGGCCCAACCCCTGAGCGCCCGAACAATACCTCCAGGGGCCTAACCCCTGTGGGCCCCCACCCCAGCTCCAACGGCCCAACCCCTGAGCGCCGGAACCATAGCTCCAGGGGCCTAACCCCTGGGGGCCCCAGCCTCAGCCCCAGGAGCCCAACCCCTGGGGGCCCCAACACCAGCTCCAGGGGCCCAACCCCTGAGCGCCGAAACCATCGCTCCAGGGGCCCAACCCCTGAGCGCCTGAACTATAGCTCCAGGGGCCTAATCCCTGGGGTCCCAACACCAGCTCCAGGGGCCCAACCCCTGAGCGACCGAACCATAGCTCTAGGGGCCTAACCCCCGGTGGCCACAACCCCAGGTCCAGGGGCCAAATCCCTGGAGCCCTCGACCCCAGCTCCAGAGGCCCAACCCCTGAGCGCCCGAACCATAGCTCCAGGGGCCCAACCCCTGAGCGCCCGAACCATAGCTCCAGGGGCCTATCCCCTGGGGCCCCAACACCAGCTCCAGGGGCACAACCCCTGGGGGCCCCAACACCAGCTCCAGGGGCCCAACCTCTGAGCGCCCGAACCATAGCTCCAGGGGCCTAATCCCTGGGGCCCCAACACCAGCTCCAGGGGCCCAACCCCTGGGGGCCGCAACACCAGCTCCAGGGGCCCAACCCCTGAGCGCAAGAACCATAGCTCCAGGGGCCTAACCCACGGGGGCCATAACCCCAGGTTCAGGGGCCAAACCCCTGGAGCCCTCGACCCTAGCTCCAGGGGCCCAACCCCTGAGCGCCCGAACCATAGCTCCACGAGCCTAATCCCTGGGGGCCTTAACACCAGCTCCATGAAAACAACCCCTGAGCGCCCGAACGATCCCTCCAGGGGCCTAACCCCTGGAGGCCCCAACACCAGCTCCAGGGGCCCAACCCCTGAGAGCCCGAACAATACCACAAGGGGCCTAACCCCTGTGGGCCCCAACACCAGCTCCAGGGGTCCAACCCCTGAGCGACCGAACCATAGCTGCAGGGGTCTAACCCCTGGGGGCCCCAACCCCAGCCCTAGGAGCCCAACCCCTGGGGGCCCTAACACCAGCTCCAGGGGCCCAACCCCTGAGCTCCCGAACCATAGCTCCAGGGGCCTAACCCCTGGGGCTCCAACACAAGCTCCAGGGGCCCAACCCCTGGGGGCCCCAAAACCAGCTCCAGGGGCCCAACCCCTCAGCGCCCGAACCATAGCTCCAGGGGTCTATCCCCCTGGGGCTCCAACCCCAACTCCAGGGGCCCAACACCTGGGGGCCCCAACACGAGCTCCATTGTCAAAAGCCCTGAGCGCCCGAACCATAGCTCCAGGGGCCTAATCCCTGGGGGCCCAACACCAGCTCCAAGGGCCCAACCCCTGAGCGCTCGAACCAGAGCTCCAGGGGCCTAACCCCTGGGGCGCCAACACCAACGCCACGGGCCCAACCCCTGGGGGCCCCAACACCAGCTCCAGGGGCCCAACCCCTGAGCGCCCGAACCATAGCTCCAGGGGCCTAACCCCTGGGGGCCCCAACCCCAGCTCCAGGGCCCAACCCCTGACGGCCCCAACACCAGCTCCAGAGGCCCAACCCCTGAGAACCCGAACCATAGCTCCACGTGCCCAACCCCTGAGCGCCCGAACAATACCACCAGGGCCCTAACCCCTGTGGGCCCCAACACCAGCTCCAGGGGTCCAACCCCTGAGCGCCCGAACCATAGCTGCAGGGGCCTAACCCCTGGGGGCCCCCACCCCAGCTCCAACGGCCCAACCCCTGAGCGCCGGAACCATAGCTCCAGGGGCCTAACCCCTGGGGCCCCAACACCAGCTCCAGGGGCCCATCCCCTGGGGGCCCCAACACCAGCTCCAGGGGCCCAACCCCTCAGCGCCCGAACCATAGCTCCAGGGGTCTATCCCCCTGGGGCTCCAACCCCAGCTCCAGGGGCCCAACACCTGGGGGCTCCAACACGAGCTCCATTGTCAAAAGCTCTGAGCGCCCGAACCATAGCTCCAGGGGCCTAATCCCTGGGGGCCCAACACCAGCTCCAAGGGCCCAACCTCTGAGCGCTCGAACCATAGCTACAGGGGCCAAACCCCTGGGGGAACCCACCCCAGCTCCAAGGGCCCAAAACCTGAGCGCTCGAACCATAGCTCCAGGGGCCTAAACCCTGGGACGCCAACACCAGCGCCAGGGGCCCAACCCCTGGGGGCCCCAACACCAGCTCCAGGGGCCCAACCCCTGAGCGCCTGAACCATAGCTCCAAGGGCCTAACCCCTGGGGGCCCCAACCCCAGCTCCAGGGGCCCAAACCCTGACGGCCCCAACACCAGCTCCAGGGGTCCAACCCCTGAGAGCCCGAACCATAGCTCCAGGTGCCCAACCCCTGACAGCCCCAACACCAGCTCCAGGGGCCCAGCCCCTTGGGGCCCCAAAACCAGTCCAAGGGCCCAACCCCTGAGCGCCCGAAGCATAGCTCGAGGGGCCTAACCCCTCGGGGCGCCAACACCAGCTCCAGGGGCCCAGCCCCTGAGCGCCCGGACAATACCTCCAGGGGCCTAACCCCTGTGGGCCCCCTTCACCAGCTCCAGGGGTCCAACCCCTGAGCGCCCGAACCATAGCTCCAGGGGCCTAACCCCTGGGGCCCCAACACCAGCTCCAGGGGCCCAACCCCTGGGGGCCCAAACACCAGCTCCAGGGGCCCAACCCCTCAGCACCCGAACCATAGCTCCAGGGGTCTAACCCCCGGGGGCTCCACCCCAGATCCAGGGCCCTACCCATGGGGGCCCCAACACCAGCTCCAGGGTCCCAACCCCTGAGCGCCCGAACCATAGCTCCAGGGGCCTAAGCCCTGGGGGCCCCAACCACAGCTCCAGGGGCCCAAGCCCTGCGAGCCCCAAAACCAGCTCCAGGAGTCCAACCCCTGAGCGCCCGAACCATAGCTCCAGGGGCCCAACTCTTGGGGGCCCCAACACCAGCTCCAGGGGCCCAACCCCTCAGCGCCCGAACCATAGCTCTTGGGGTCTAACCCCCGGGGGCTCTAACCCCAGCTCCACGGCCCAAACCCAGGAGGCCCCAACACCAGCTCCATTGTCCCAACCCCTGAGCGCCCGAACCATAGATCCAGGTTCCTAACCCCCGGGGGCCCCAACACCAGCTCCAGGGGCCCAACCCCTGAGCGCCCGAACGATCCCTCCAGGGGCCTAACCCCTGGGGACCCCAAAACCAGCTCCAGGGGCCCAACCCCTGAGCGCCCGAACAATACCTCCAGGGGCCTAACCCCTGTGGACCCCAAAAGCAGCTCCAGGTGTCCAACCCCTAAGCGCCCGAACCATAGCTGCAGGTGCTAAAACCTGGGGGCCCAAAACTCCAGCTCCAACGGAACAACCCCTGACCGCCGGAACCATAGCTCCAGGGGCCTATCCCCTGGGGGCCCCAACCAAAGCCCCAGGAGCCCAACCCCTGGGATCCCCAACACCAGCTCCAGGGGCCCAACCTCTGAGCGCCCGAACCATAGCTCCAGGGGCCTAACCCCTGGGGCCCCAACACCAGCTCCAGGGGCCCAGCCCCTCGGGGCCCCAAGACCAGCTCCAGGGGCCCAACCCCTCAGCGCCCGAACCATAGCTCCAGGGGTCTAACCCCCGGGGGCCCCAACCCCAGCTCCACGGCCCAACCCCAGGGAGCCCCAACACCAGCTCCATTGTCCCAACCCCTGAGCGCCCGAACCATAGCTCCAGGGGCCTAACCCCCGGGGGCCCCAACCACAGCTCCAGGGGCCCAACCCCTGCGGGACCCAACACCAGCTCCAGGAGCCCAACCCCTGGGCGCCCGAACCATAGCTCCAGGGTCCGAACCCCTGGGGGCCCCAACACCAGCTCCAGGGGCCCAACCCCTGAGCGCTCGAACCATAGCTACAGGGGCCTAACCCCAGGAGCCCCAACAGCAGCGCCAGGGGCCCAACCCCTGGGGGCCCCAACACCAGCTCCAGGGACCCAACCCCTGAGCGCCCGAACCATAGCTCCAGGGGCCTAATCCCTGGGGGCCTCAACACCAGCTCCAAGGGCCCAACCGCTGAGCGCCCGAACGATCCCTCCAGGGGCCTAACCCCTGGGGACCCCAACACCAGCTCCAGGGGCCCAACCGCTGAGCCCCCGAACAATACCTCCAGGGGCCTAACCGCTGTAGGCCCCAACACCAGCTCCAGGGGTCCAAACCCTAAGCGCCCGAACCATAGCTGCAGGGGCTAACCCCTGGGGGCCCCCACCCCAGCTCCAATGGCCCAACCCCTGACCGCCAGAACCATAGCTCCAGGGGCCTAACCCCTGGGCGCCCCAACCCCAGCCCCAGGAGCCCAACCCCTGGGGGCCCCAACACCAGCTCCAGGGGCCCTACCCCTGAGCGCCCGAACCATTGCTCCAGGGGCCTAACCCCCGGGGGCTCCAGCCCCAGCTCCAGGGGTCTAACCCCTGAGCGCCCGAACCATAGCTGCAGCGGCCTAACCCCTGGGGGCCCCCACCCCAGCTCCAACGGCCCAACCCCTGAGCGCCCGAGCCGTAGCTCCAGGGGCCTAACCCCCGGGGGCCACAACGCCAGCTCCAGGGGCCCAACCCCTGTGGCCCTAGACCCGAGGTCCAGGGGTCCAACCCCTGAGCGCCCGAACCATAGCTGCAGGGGCCTAACCCCTGGGGGCCCCCACCCCAGCTCCAACGGCCCAACCCTTGAGCGCCGGAACCATAGCTCCAGGAGCCTAACCCCTGGGGGCCCCAACCCCAGCCCCAGGAGCCCAACCCCTGGGGGCCTCAACACCAGCTCCAGGGGCCCAACCCCTGAGCGCCCGAACCATCGCTCCAGGGGCCCAACCCCTGAGCGCCTGAACCATAGCTCCAGGGGCCTAATCCCTGGGGCACCAACACCAGCTCCAGGGGCCCAACCCCTGAGCGCCCGAACCATAGCTCCAGGGGCCCAACCCCTGGGGGCCAGAACAAGAGCTCCAGGGGCCCAACCCCTGAGCGCCCGAACCATAGCTCCAGGGGCCTAATCCCTGGGGGCCCCAAAACTAGCTCCAAGTGCCCAACCGCTGAGCGCCCGAACGATACCTCTAGGGGCTAACCCCTGGGGGCCCCAACACCAGCTCCAGGGGCCCAACCCCTGAGCGCCCGAACCATAGCTCCAGGGCCCTAACCCCTGGGGGCCGCCACTCCAGCTCCACGGGCCCAACCCCTGGGGCCCACGACCCCAGCTCCAGGGGCCCAACCCCTGCGCGCCCCAACCATATCTCCAGGGACATAACCCCTGGGGGTCTGAAACCCAGCTCCAGGGGCCCAACCTCTGGGGGCCCCAACACCAGCTCCGGGGGCCCAACCCCTGGGGTCCCCAACACCAGCTCCAGGGGCACAACCCCTGAGCGCCCGAACCATAGCTCCAGGGGCATAACCCCTGGGGGCCCAACACCAGCTCCAGGGGCCCAACCCCTGAGCACTCGAACAATACCTCGAGGGTCCGAACCCCTGGGGGCCCCAACACCAGCTCCAGGGGCCCAACCCCTGAGCGCTCGAACCACAGCTACAGGGGCCTAACCCCAGGAGCCCCAACAGCAGCGCCAGGGGCCCAACCCCTGGGGGCCCCAACACCAGCTCCAGGGACCCAACCCCTGAGCGCCCGAACCACAGCTCCAAGGGCCTAAACCCCGGGGGCCCCAACCCCAGCTCAAGAGGCCCAACCTCTGGGGCCCTCGACCACAGCTCCAGGGTCCCAACCCCTGAGCGCCCGAACCATAGCTGTAGGGGCCTAACCCCTGGGGGCCCCCACCCCAGCTCCAACGGCCCAACCCCTGAGCACCCGAACCATAGCTCCAGGGGCCTAACCCCTGGGGGCCCCAACACCAGCTCCAAGGGCCCAACGCCTGAGCGCCCGAACAATACCTCCAGGGGCCTAACCCCAGGGAGACCCAACACCAGCTCCAGGGGCCCAACCCCTGAGCGCCCGAACCATAGCTCCAGGGGCCCAACCCCTGAGAGCTCGAACCATAGCTCCAGGGGCCTAACCCCTCGGGCCCCAAAACCAGCTCCAGGGCCCTTACCACTCGGGGCCCCAACAGCAGCTGCAGGGGCCCAACCCCTGAGAGTCCGAACCATATCTGCAGAGGCCTAACACCTGGGGGCCCGAACCCCAGCTCCAAGGGCCCAACCCCTGGAGGCCCCAACACCAGCTCCAGGGGCCCAACCCCTCAGAGCCCGAACCATAGCTCCAGGAGCGTAACCCCTGGGGGCCCCAACCCCAGCTCCAGGGGCCCAACCCCTGGGAGCCCCAACACCAGTTCCAGGGGACCAACCCCTGAGCGCCCGAACCATAGCTCCATCGGCCTAACCCCCGGTGCCCCATCCCCAGCTCCAGGGGCCCAAACCCTGGGGGCCCCAACACCAGCTCCAGGGTTCCAACCCCTGAGCGCCTGTACCATAGCTCCAGGGGCCTAACCCGTGGGGGCTCCAACACCAGTTCCAGGGGTCCAACCCCTGAGCGCAGGAACCATACCTGCAGGGACCTAACCCCTGGGGGCCCCCACCCCAGCTCCAACGGCCCAACCCCTAACGGCCGGAACCATCGCTCAAGGGGCCCAACCCCTGAGCGCCTGAACCATAGCTCCAGGGGCCTAATCCCTGGGGCCCCAACACCAGCTCCAGGGGCCCAACCCCTGGGGGCCGCAACACCACGTCCAGGGGCCAAACCCCTGGAGCCCTCGACCCCAGCTCCAGGGGCCCAACCACTGAGCGCCCGAACCATAGCTCCAGGGGCCCAATACCTGAGCGCCCGAACCATAGCTCCAGGGGCCTAACCCCTGGGGCCCCAACACCAGCTCCAGGGGCCCAACCCCTGGGGGCCCCAACACCAGCTCCAGGGGCTCAACCCCTGAGTGACCGAACCATAGCTCAAGGGGCCTAACCCCTGGGACCCAAACACCAGCTCCAGGGGTCCAACCCCTGAGCGCCCGAACCATCGCTCCAGGGGCCCAACCCCTGAGCGCCTGAACCATAGCTCCAGGGGCCAAATCCCTGGGGCAACAACACCAGCTCCAGTGGCCCAACCCCTGGGGGCCCCAACACCAGCTTCATTGGCATAACCCCTGAGCGCCCGAACCATAGATCCAGGGGCCTAACCCCTGGGGCCCCAAAACCAGCTCTAGGGGCCCAGCAACTGGGGGCCCCAACACCAGTCCAGAGGCCCAACCCCTGAGCGCCCGAAGCATAGCTCGAGGGGCCTAACCCCTAGGGTCCCGAACACCAGCTCCAGGGGCCCAACCCCTGAGCGCTCGAACAATACCTCCAGGGGCCCAAACCCTGCGGGCTCCAAAACCAGCTCCAGGAGCCCAACCCCTCGGGGCCCCAACACCAGCTCCAGAGACCCAAACCCAGAGCGCCCTAACCATAGCTCCAGGGGCCCAACCCCTGGGGTACTCAACACCAGCTCCAGGGGCCCAAACCCTCAGCGCCCGAACCATAGCTCCAGGGGCCTAATCCCTGGGGCCCCAACACCACTTCCAGGGGCCCAACCACTGGGGACCCCAACACCAGCTCCAGGGTCCCAACCCCTGAGTGCCCGAACCATAGCTCCAGGGGTCTAATCCCTGGGGGCCCAACACCAGCTCAAAGGGCCCAACCCCTGAGTGTCCGAACCATAGCTCCAGGGGCCTAACCACTGGGGGCCCCCACCCCAGCTCCAAGGGCCCAACCCCTGAGCGCCCGAACCATAGCGCCAGGGGCCAAACCCCTGGGGCCCCAACACCAGCTCCACGGGCCCAACCCCTGGGAGCCCCAACACCAGCTCCAGGGGCCCAACTCCAGAGATCCTGAACCATAGCTCCATACAGGAAATGCTCTGTGCATTACCCTGCGTGACCACAAGGTGTCACTGTTGCTCCATGCGAGGAAATGCTCTCTGTATTACCCTGTGTGGCTACATGGTGTCACTGTTGCTCCATGCGTGAAATGCTCTGGGCATTACTGTGATGGAATGGGGACTGTCTGTGTGGGGGATGGGAGAGCAGGGGGTGACTTTAGGTCAGGGGCCCCAACACCAGCTCCAAGGGCCCAACCCCTGAGCGCCCGAACAATACCTCCAGAGGCCTAACCCCTGGGAGACCCAACACCAGCTCCAGGGGCCCAACCCCTGAGCGCCCGAACCATAGCTCCAGGGGCCCAACCCCTGAGCGCTCGAACCATAGCTCCAGGGGCCTAACCCCTCGGGCCCCAACACCAGCTCCAGGGCCCTTACCACTCGGGGCCCAAACAGCAGCTCCAGGGGCCCAACCCCTGAGAGCCCGAACCATATCTGCAGAGGCCTAACACCTGGGGGCCCGAACCCCAGCCCCACGGGCCAAACCTCTGGAGGCCCCAACACCAGCTCCAGGGGCCCAACGCCTCAGAGCCCGAACCATAGCTCCAAGTGCCTAACCCCTGGGGGCCCCAAGCCCAGCACAAGGGGCCCAACCCCTGGGGGCCTCAACACCAGCTCCAAGGGCCCAACCCCTGAGCGCCCGAACGATCCCTCCAGGGGCCTAACCCCTGGGGGCACCAACACCAGCTCCAGGGGCCCAACCCCTGAGCGCCCGAACAATACCTCCAGGGGCCTAACCCCTGTCGACCCCAACAGCAGCTCCAGGGGTCCAACCCCTAAGCGCCCGAACCATAGCTGCAGGTGCTAACCCCTGGGGGCCCAAAACCCCAGCTCCAACGGCCCAACCCCTGACCGCCGGAACCATAGCTCCAGGGGCCTAACCTCTGGGGGCCCCAACCAAAGCCCCAGGAGCCCAACCCCTGGGGTCCCCAACCACAGCTCCAGGGGCCCAACCCCTGCGGGACCCAACACCAACTCCAGGAGCCCAACCCCTGAGCGCCCGAACCATAGCTCCAGGGGCCTAATCCCTGGGGGCCTCAGCACCAGCTCCAAGGGCTCAACCCCTAAGCGTCCGAACGATCCCTACAGGGGCCTAACCCCTGGGGGCCCCAACACCAGCTCCAGGGGCCCAACCCCTGAGCGCCCGAACAATACCTCCAGGGGCCTAACCCCTGTAGGCCCCAACACCAGCTCCAGGGGTCCAACCCCTAAGCGCCCGAACCATAGCTGCAGGGGTTAACCCCTGGGGGCCCTCACCCCAGCTCCAATGGCCCAACCCCTGACCGCCAGAACCATAGCTCCAGGGGCCTAACCCCTGGGCACCCCAACCCCAGCCCCAGGAGCCCAACCCCTGGGGGCCCCAATACCAGCTCCAGGGGCCCAACCGATGAGCGCCCGAACCATAGCTCCAGGGGCCTAACCCCCGGGGGCCCCAAAACCAGCTCCAGGGGCCCAACCCCTGTGGCCCTCGACCCGAAGTCCAGGAGTCCAACCCCTGAGCGCCCGAACCATAGCTGCAGGGGCCTAACTCCTGGGGGCCCCCACCTGAGCTCCAACGGCCCAACCCCTGAGCGCCGGAACCATAGCTCCAGGGGCCTAACCCCTGGGAGCCCCAACCCCAGCCCCAGGAGCCCAACCCCTGGGGGCCTCAACACCAGCTCCACGGGCCCAACCGCTGAGCGCCCGAACCATCGCTCCAGGGGCCCAACCCCTGAGTGTCCGAACCATAGCTCCAAGGGCCTAACCACTGGGGGCCCCCACCCCAGCTCCAAGGGCCCAACCCCTGAGCGCCCGAACCATAGCGCCAGGGGCCAAACCCCTGGGGCCCCAACACCAGCTCCACGGGCCCAACCCCTGGGAGCCCCAACACCAGCTCCAGGGGCCCAACTCCAGAGATCCTGAACCATAGCTCCATACAGGAAATGCTCTGTGCATTACCCTGCGTGACCACAAGGTGTCACTGTTGCTCCATGCGAGGAAATGCTCTCTGTATTACCCTGTGTGGCTACATGGTGTCACTGTTGCTCCATGCGGGGAAATGCTCTGGGCATTACCCTGCATGGCCACACACTGTTCCTGTTGCTCCATGCGTGAAATGCTCTGGGCATTACTGTGATGGAATGGGGACTGTCTGTGTGGGGGATGGGAGAGCAGGGGGTGACTTTAGGTCAGGGGCCCCAACACCAGCTCCAAGGGCCCAACCCCTGAGCGCCCGAACAATACCTCCAGAGGCCTAACCCCTGGGAGACCCAACACCAGCTCCAGGGGCCCAACCCCTGAGCGCCCGAACCATAGCTCCAGGGGCCCAACCCCTGAGCGCTCGAACCATAGCTCCAGGGGCCTAACCCCTCGGGCCCCAACACCAGCTCCAGGGCCCTTACCACTCGGGGCCCAAACAGCAGCTCCAGGGGCCCAACCCCTGAGAGCCCGAACCATATCTGCAGAGGCCTAACACCTGGGGGCCCGAACCCCAGCCCCACGGGCCAAACCTCTGGAGGCCCCAACACCAGCTCCAGGGGCCCAACGCCTCAGAGCCCGAACCATAGCTCCAAGTGCCTAACCCCTGGGGGCCCCAAGCCCAGCACAAGGGGCCCAACCCCTGGGGGCCTCAACACCAGCTCCAAGGGCCCAACCCCTGAGCGCCCGAACGATCCCTCCAGGGGCCTAACCCCTGGGGGCACCAACACCAGCTCCAGGGGCCCAACCCCTGAGCGCCCGAACAATACCTCCAGGGGCCTAACCCCTGTCGACCCCAACAGCAGCTCCAGGGGTCCAACCCCTAAGCGCCCGAACCATAGCTGCAGGTGCTAACCCCTGGGGGCCCAAAACCCCAGCTCCAACGGCCCAACCCCTGACCGCCGGAACCATAGCTCTAGGGGCCTAACCTCTGGGGGCCCCAACCAAAGCCCCAGGAGCCCAACCCCTGGGGTCCCCAACCACAGCTCCAGGGGCCCAACCCCTGCGGGACCCAACACCAACTCCAGGAGCCCAACCCCTGAGCGCCCGAACCATAGCTCCAGGGGCCTAATCCCTGGGGGCCTCAGCACCAGCTCCAAGGGCTCAACCCCTGAGCGTCCGAACGATCCCTCCAGGGGCCTAACCCCTGGGGGCCCCAACACCAGCTCCAGGGGCCCAACCCCTGAGCGCCCGAACAATACCTCCAGGGGCCTAACCCCTGTAGGCCCCAACACCAGCTCCAGGGGTCCAACCCCTAAGCGCCCGAACCATAGCTGCAGGGGTTAACCCCTGGGGGCCCTCACCCCAGCTCCAATGGCCCAACCCCTGACCGCCAGAACCATAGCTCCAGGGGCCTAACCCCTGGGCACCCCAACCCCAGCCCCAGGAGCCCAACCCCTGGGGGCCCCAATACCAGCTCCAGGGGCCCAACCGATGAGCGCCCGAACCATAGCTAAAGGGGCCTAACCCCCGGGGGCCCCAAAACCAGCTCCAGGGGCCCAACCCCTGTGGCCCTCGACCCGAAGTCCAGGAGTCCAACCCCTGAGCGCCCGAACCATAGCTGCAGGGGCCTAACTCCTGGGGGCCCCCACCTGAGCTCCAACGGCCCAACCCCTGAGCGCCGGAACCATAGCTCCAGGGGCCTAACCCCTGGGAGCCCCAACCCCAGCCCCAGGAGCCCAACCCCTGGGGGCCTCAACACCAGCTCCACGGGCCCAACCGCTGAGCGCCCGAACCATCGCTCCAGGGGCCCAACCCCTGAGCGCCTGAACCATAGCTCCAGGGGCTTAATCCCTGGGGCCCCAACACCAGCTCCAGGGGCCCAACCCCTGAGCGCCCGAACCATAGCTCCAGGGGCAAAACCCCTGGGGGCCAGAACAAGAGCACCAGGGGCCCAAACCCTGAGCGCCCGAACCATAGCTCCAGGGGCCTAACCCCTGGGGCCCCAACACCAGCTCCAGGGGTCCAACCCCTGGGGGCCCTAACACCAGTTCCAGGGGCCCAACCCCTGAGCGCCCGAACCATAGCTCCTGGGGATTAATCCCTGGGTTCCCCAAAACCAGCTCCAAGGGCCCAACCCCTGAGCGCCCGAACGATATCTCCAGGGGCCTAACCCCTGGGGGCCCCAACACCAGCTCCAGGGGCCCAACCCCTGAGCGCCCGAACCATAGCTCCAGGGCCCTAACCCCTGGGGGCCCCCACCCAAGCTCCAGGGGGCCAACCCCTGGGGCCCTCGACCCCAGCTCCAGGGGCCCAACCCCTGAGCCCCCGAACCATAGCTCCAGGGGCCCAACCCCTGAGCGCCCGAACCATATCTCCAGGTGCCTAACCCCTGTGGGTCTAAAACCCAGCTCCAGGGGCCCAACCTCTGGGGGCCCCAATACCAGGTCCGGGGGCCCAACCCCAGGGGGCCCCAACACCAGCTCCAGGGGCACAACCCCTGAGCGCCAGAACCATAGCTCCAGGGCCCTAACCCCTGGGGGTCCCAACACAAGCTCCAGGGGCCCAACCCCTGAGCACTCAAACAATACCTCCAGGGTCCGAACCCCTGGGGGCCCCAACACCAGCTCCAGGGGCCCAACCCCTGAACGCTCGAACCATAGGTACAGGGGCCTAACCCCTGGGGCCCCAACACCAGCGCCAGGGGCCCAACCCCTGGGGGCCCCAACACCAGCTCCAGGGGCCCAACCCCTGAGAGCCCGAATCATAGCTCCAAGGGCCTAACCCCTGGGGGCCCCAACAGCAACTCCAGGGGCCCAACCCCTGACGGCCCCAACACCAGCTCCAGGGGCCCAACCCCTGAGTGCCCGAACCATAGCTTCAGGGGCCTAACCCCTGGGGCCCCAACACCAGCTACAGGGGCCCAAACCCTGGGGGCCCCAACACCAGCTCCAAGGGCCCAACCCCTGAGCGCCCGAAACATAGCTCCAGGGGCCTAACCCCTGGGGGCCCCAACACCAGCTCAAAGGGCCCAACGCCTGAGAGCCCGAACAATACCTCCAGGGGCCTAACCCCTGGGGGACCCAACACCAGCTCCAGGGGCCCAACCGCTGAGCACCCGAACCATAGCTCCAGGGGCCTAACCCCTGGGGGCCCCCACCCCAGCTCCAAGGGCCCAACCCCTTAGCGCCCGAACCATAGCTACAGGGGCCTAACCCCCGGGGGCCCCAACCCCAGCTCAAGGGGCCCAACCTCTGGGGCCCTCGACCACAGCTCCAGGGGCCCAACCCCTGAGCGCCCGAACCATAGCCCCAGGGGCCCAACCCCTGATCGCCCGAACCATAGCTCCAGGGGCCTAACCCCTGGGGCCCCAACACCAGCTCCAGGGGCCCAGCCCCTGGGGCCCCAACACCAGCTCCAGGGGCCCAACCCCTGAGCGCCGGAACCACAGCTCCAAGGGCCTAACCCCTGGGGGCGCCAACACCAGCTCCAGGGGCCCAACCCCCGAGCACTCGAACAATATCTCCAGGGTCCGAACCCCTGGGGACCCCAACACCAGCTCCAGGGGCCCAACCCCTGAGCGCTCGAACCATAGCTACAGGGGCCTAACCCCTGGGGCCCCAACACAAGCGCCAGGGGCCCAACCCCTGGGGTCCCCAACACCAGCGCCAGGGGCCCAACCCCTGAGCGCCCGAACCATAGCTCCAAGGGCCTAACACCTGGGGGCCCCAACCCCAACTCCAGAGGCCCAACCCCTGACGGCCCCAACACCAGCTCAAGGGGCCCAACCCCTGAGAGCCCGAACCATAGCTCCAGGGGCCTAACCCCTGGGGCCCCAACACCAGCTACAGGGGCCCAAACCCTGGGGGCCCCAACACCAGCTCCAAGGGCCCAACCCCTGAGCGCCCGAAACATAGCTCCAGGGGTCTAACCCCTGTGGGCCCCAACACCAGCTCAAAGGGCCCAACGCCTGAGCGAACGAACAATACCTCTAAGGGCCTAACCCCTGGGGGACCCAACACCAGCTCCAAGGGCCCAACCCCTCAGCGCTCGAACGATACCTCCAGGGGCCTAACCTCTGAGGGCCCAACACCAGCTCCAGGGGTCCAGCCCCTGCAGCTATGGTTCGGGCGTTCAGGGGTTGGACCCCTGGAGCTGGGGCTGGAGCCCCCGTGGGTTAGAACCCTGGAGCTATGGTTCGGGCGCTCAGGGTTTGAGCCCCTGGAGCTGGTGTTGGGGCCCCCAGGGGTTAGGCCCCTGGAGCTGGTGTTGGGGCCCCAGGGATTAGGAACCTGGAGCTATGGTTCGGGCGCTCAGGGGTTTGGCCCTTGGAGCTGGTGTTGAGGCCCCCAGGGATTAGGCCCCTGGAGCTATGGTTCGGGCGCTCAGGTGTTGGGCTTCTGTAGCTGGTTTTGGGGCCCGCAGAGGTTGGGCCCCTAGAGCTGTGGTTGGGGCCCCCGGGGGTTAGGCCCCTGGAGCTATAGTTCGGGCGCTCAGGGGTTGGGACCCTGGAGTTGGTGTTGGGGCGCCCAGGGGTTGGGTCCCTGGAGCTTGTGTTGGGGCCCCAGGGGTTAGGCCCCTGGAGCTATGGTTCGGGCGCTCAGGGGTTGGGCCCTTGGAGCTGGGGTGGGGTCCCCCAGTGGTTAGGCCCCTGGAGCTATGGTTCGAGAACTAAAGGGTAGGACCCGAGGAGCTGGTGTTGGGTCCCCCAGGGGTTAGGTCCCTGGAGGTATTGTTTGGGCGCTCAGGGGTTGAGTCCTTGGAGCTGGTGTTGGGCCCCCAGGGATTAGGCCCCTGGAGCTATGGTTCGGGCGCTCAGGGGTTGGGACCCTGGAGCTGGTGTTGGGGTCCCCAGGGGTTGGGCCCCTGGAGCTGGTGTTGGGGCCCCAGAGATTAGGCCCCTTGAGCTATGGTTCGGGCGCTGAAGGGTTCGGCCCCTGGAGGTGGTGTTGGGGCCCCCAGGGGATGGGCTCCTGGAGCTGGTGTTGGGCCCCCAGGGATTAGGCCCCTGGAGCTATGGTTCGGGCGCTCAGGGGTTGGGCCCCTGGAGCTGGTGTTGGGTCCCCAGGGGTTGGGTCGCTGGAGCTCGGGTTTGGGCCTCCAGGGGTTAGGCCCCTGGAGCTGTGGTACTGGCGCTCAGGGGTTGGGCCCCTGGAGCTGGGGTCTAGGGCCCCAGGGGTTGAGCCCCTGGAGCTTGGGTGGGGGCCCCCAGGGTTTAGGCCCCTGGAGCTATGGTTCGGGCGCTGAGGGGTTGGACCCCTGGAGCTGGTGTTCGAACCCCCAGGGGTTAGGCCCCTGGAGCTATTGTTCGGGCGCTCACGGGTTTGAACCCTGGAGCTAGTGTTTGGGCCCCTAGGGGTTGGGCCCCTCGAGCTGGTGTTGGGGCTCCCAGGGTTTGGACCCCTGGAGCTGGGGTTCGGGCCCCCAGGTGTTAGGCGCCTGTAGATATGGTTCGGGCTCTCAGGGGTTGGGCCCCTGGAGCTGCTGTTGGGGCCCCGAGGGGTTGGGGCCCTGAAGCTGGTGTTGGGGTCCGAGGGTTTAGGCCCCTGGAGCTATGGTTCGGGCTCTCAGGGGTTGGGCCCCTGGAGCTATGGCTCGGGCGCGCAGGGGTTGGGCCCTTGGAGCTGGGGTGGGGGCCCCCAGTGGTTACGCCCCTGGAGCTATGGTTCGGGCGCTCAGGGGTTGGGCCCCTGGAGCTGGTGTTGGGTCTCCCAGGAGTTAGGCCCCTGGAGGTATTGTTCGGTCTCTCAGGCGTTGGGCCCTTGGAGCTGGTGTTGGGGCCCCCAGGGGTTAGGCCCCTGGAGCTATGTTTCGGGCGCTCAGGGGTTGGGCCCCTGGAGCTGGTGTTGGGTCCCCTGAGCTAAAATCACCCCCTGCTCTCCCATCCCCCACACAGACAGTCCCCACTCCATCACAGTAATGCCCAGAGCATTTCACGCATGGAGCAACAGTAACACTGTGTGGCTATGCAGGGTAATGCCCAGAGCATTTGCTGCAGGGAGCAAGAGTGACACCGTGTGGCCACATACGGTAATGCACAGAGCATTTCCCCGCCTAGAGCAACAGTGACACCATATAGCCAAACAGGGTAATAAACAGAGCATTTCCCCGCATGGAGCAACAGTGTCATCTTGTGGTCACGCAGGGTAATGCACAGAGCATTTCCTGCATGGAGCTATGGTTCGGGAGCTCTAGGGTTGGGCCCCTGGAGCTGGTGTTGGGGCTCCCAGGGGTTGGGCCCCTGGAGCTGGTGTTGGGGCCCCAGGGGTAGGCCCCTGGCGCTACGGTTCGGGCGCTCAGGGGTTGGGCCCTTGGAGCTGGGGTGGGGGCCCCGAGTGGTTAGGCCCCTGGAGCTATGGTTCGGGCACTCAGGGGTAGGGACCGTGGAGCTGGTGCTGGGGCCCCCAGGGGTTAGGCCCCTGGAGGTATTGTTCGGGCGCTCAGGGGTTGGGTCCTTAGAGCTGGTGTTGGGCCCCCAGGGATTAGGCCCCTGGAGCTATGGTTCGGGCGCTCAGGGGTTGGGACCCTGGAGCTGGTGTTGGGGCCCCCAGTGGTTGGGCCCCTGGAGCTGGTGTGGGGGCCCCAGGGATTAGGCTCCTTGAGCTATGGTTCGGGCGCTGAGGGGTTGGGCCCCTGGAGCTGGTGTTGGGGCCCCCAGGGGTTGGGCTCCTGGAGTTGTTGTTTGGGCCCCAGGGGTTAGGCCCCTGGAGCTATGGTTCGGGCGCTCAGGGGTTGGGCCCCTGGAGCTGGTGTTGGCGCCCCCAGGGGTTGGGCCGCTGGAGCTGGGGTTTGGGCCCGCAGGGGTTAGACCCCTGGAGCGGTGGTACGGGCGCTCAGGGGTTGGGCCCCTGGAGCTGGGGTCTAGGGCCCCAGGGGTTGGGCCCCTGGAGTTATGGTTCGGGCGCTCAGGGGTTGGGCCCCTGGAGCTGGTGTTGGGGCCCCCAGAAGTTAGGCTCCTGGAGGTATCGTTCGGGCGCTCAGGGCTTATGCCCTTAGAGCTGCTTTTGGGGTCCCCAGGGATTAGGCCCCTTGAGGTATTGTTCGAGCGCTCAGGGGATGGGCCCCTGGAGCTGGTGTTGGAGCCCCCAGGGGTTAGGCCCCTGGAGCTATGATTCGGGCGCTCAGGGGTTCGAACCCTGGAGCTGGTGTTGGGGCCCCCAGGGGTTGGGCCTCTGGAGCTGGGGTTGGAGCAACGGGGGTTAGGCCCCTGGAGCTATGGTTCGGGCGCTCAGGAGTTGGGCCCCTGGAGCTGGTGTTGGGGCCCCCAGGGGTTGGGCCTCTGGAGCTGGGGTTGGGGCCCCCAGGTGTTAGGCCCCTGGGGCTATGGTTCGGGCGCTCAGGGGTTGGGCCCCTGGAGCTTGTGTTGGGGCCCCCAGGGGTTGGACCCCTGGAGCTATGGTTCGGGCGATCAAGGGTTGGACCCCTGGGGCTATGGTTCGGGCGCTCAGGGTTTGGGCCCCTTGAGCTGGGGTTGCTGCCCCCGGGGGTTAGGCCCCTGGAGCTATGGTTCGGGCACTCAGGGGTTGGGCCCTTGGAGCTGGGGTGGGGGCCCCCAGGGGTTAGGCCCCTGGAGCTATGGTTCGGGTGCTCAGGGGTTGGTTCCCTGGAGCTGGTGTTGTGTCCCCCAGGGGTTAGGCCCCTGGAGGTATTATTCGGGCGCTCAGGCGTTGGGCCCTTGGAGCTGGTGTTGGGGCCCCCAGGGGTTAGGCCCCTGGAGCTATAGTTGGTACGTTCAGGGGTTGGGCCCCTGGAGCTGATGTTGGGGCTCCCAGGGGTTGGGCCCCTGGAGCTGGTGTTGGGGCCCCCAGGGGTTAGGCCCCTGGAGCTATAGTTGGTACGTTCAGGGGTTAGGCCCCTGACGCTATGGTTCGGGCACTCAGGGGTAGGGCCCGAGTAGCTTGTGTTGGGGCCCCCAGGGGTTAGGCCCCTGGAGGTATTTTTCTGGCGCTCAGGGGTTGGGTCCTTGGAACTGGTGTTAGGCCCCCAGGGATTAGGCCCCTGGAGCTATGGTTCAGGCGCTCAGGGGTTGGGACCCTGGAGCTGGTGTTGGGGCCCCCACGGGTTGGGCCCCTGGAGCTGGTGTTTGGGCGCCAGGGATTAGGCCCCTTGAGCTATGGTTCGGGCGCTGAGGGGTTGGGTCCCTGGAGCTGGTGTTGGGGCCCACAGGGGTTAGGCCCCTGGAGGTATTGTTCGGGCTCTCAGGGGTTGGGCCTCTATAGCTGGTGTTGCGGCCCCGAGGGGTTAGGCCCCTCGAGCTATGCTTCTGGCGCTCAGGGGTTGGGCCCCTGGACTAGTGTTCGGACCCCCAGGGGCTGGGCTCCTGGAGCTGGTGTTGGGGCCCCAGGAGTTAGGCCCCTGGAGCTATGGTTCGGGCGCTCAGGGGTTGGGCCCCTGGAGCTGGTGTTGGGGCTGTCAGGTGTTGGGCCCCTGGAGCTATGTTTCGGACTCTCAGGGGTTGGGCCCCTGGAGCTGGTGTTGGGGCCGTCTAGGTTTGGGCCCGTGGAGTTGGGTTTGGGGCCCCCAGGGGTTAGGCCTCTGGAGCTATGGTTCGGGCGCTGAGTTGTTGGGCCCCTGGAGCTGGTGTTGGGGCTCCCAGGGGTTGGGCCCGTGGAGCTGGTGTTGCGGCCCCAGGGGTTAGGCCCCTGGCGCTATGGTTCGGGCACTCAGTGGTTGGGCCCTTGGAGCTGGGGTGGGGGCCCCCAGGGTTTAGGCCCCTGGAGCTATGGTTCGGGCGCTCAGGGGTTGGGCCCCTGGAGCTGGTGTTGGGGTCCCCAGGGGTTCGGCCCCTGAAGCTGGTGTTGGGGCCCCAGGGATTAGGCCCCTGGAGCTATGGTTCAGGCGCTCAGGGGTTGGGCCCCTGGAGCGATGGTTCGGGCGCTCAGGGGTTGGGCCCCTGGAGCTGGGGTCGAGGGCCCCAAGGCTTGGGCCCCTGGAGCTGGGGTTGGGGCCCCCGGGGGTTAGGCCCCTGGAGCTATGGTTCGGGCGCTCAAGGGTTGGGCCCTTGAAGCTGGTGTTGGGGCCCCCAGGGGTTGGGCCCCTGGAGCTGGGTTTGGAGCCCCCGGGGGTTAGGCACCTGGCGCTATGGTTCGGGCGCTCAGGGATTGGGCCCCTGGAGCTGGTGTTGGGGCCCCCAGGGGTTGGGCTCCTGGGGCTGGGGTTGGGGCCGCCAGGGGTTAGGCCCCTGGAGCTATGGTTCCGGCACTCAGGTTTTGGGCCGTTGGAGCTGGGGTGGGGTCCCCCAGCGGTTAGGCCCCTGCAGCTATGGTTCGGGCGCTCAGGGGTTGAACCCCTGGAGCTGGTTTTGGGGCCCACAGGGGTTAGACCCCTGGAGGTATTGTTCGGGCGCTCAGGGGTTGGGCCCCTGCACCTGGTGTTTGGGCCCCGAGGTTTTAGGCCCCTCGAGCTATGCTTCGGGCGCTCAGGGGTTGGGCCCCTGGACTGGTGTTGGGGCACCCAGGGGCTGGGCCCCTGGAGCTGGTCTTGGGGCCCCATGGGTTAGGCCCCTGGAGCTATGGTTCGGGCGCTCAGGGGTTGGAACCCTGGAGCTGGTGTTGGGGCCCACAGGGGTTAGGCCCCTGGAGGTTTTCTTCGGGCGCTCAGGGGTTGGGCCCCTATAGCTGGTATTGGGGCCCCGAGGGGTTAGGCCCCTCGAGCTATGCTTTGGGCGCTCAGGGGTTGGGCCCCTGGACGGGTGTTCGGACCCCCAGGGGCTGGGCTCCTGGAGCTGGTGTTGGGGCCCCAGGGGTTAGGCCCCTGGAGCTATGGTTCAGGCGCTCAGGGCTTGCGCCCCTGGAGCTGGTGTTGGGGCTGTCAGGGGTAGGGCCCCTGGAGCTATGTTTCGGACTCTCAGTGGTTGGGCCCCTGGAGCTGGTGTTGGGGCCGTCTGGGGTTGGGCCCGTGGAGTTGGGTTTGGGGCCCCCAGGGGTTAGGCCTCTGGAGCTATGGTTCTTGCGCTCAGGGGTTGGGCCCCTGGAGCTGGTGTTGGGGCTCCCAGGGGCTGGGCCCGTGGAGCTGGTGTTGGGGCCCCAGGGCTTAGGCCCCTGGCGCTATGGTTCGGGCGCTCAGGGGTTGGCCCTTGGAGCTGGGGTGGGGGCTCCCAGTGGTTAGGCCCCTGGAGCTATGGTTCTTGCACTCAGGGGTAGGGCCCGAGGAGCTGGTGTTGGGGCCCACAGGGATTAGGCCCCTGGAGGTATTGTTCGGGCGCTCAGGGTGGGGGCCTCTGGAGCTGGGGTCGAGGACCCCAGGGGTTGGGCCCCTGAAGCTGGGGTGGGGGCCCCCAGGGTTTAGGCCCTTGGAGCTATGGTTCGGGCGCTCAGGGTTTGGGACCCTGGAGCTGGTGTTGGGTCCCCCAGGGGTTAGGCCCCTGGAGGTATCGTTCGGACGCTCAGGGGTTGGGCCCTTGGAGCTGGTTTTGGGGTCCCCAGGGATTAGGCCCCTGGAGCTATGGTTCGGGCGCTCAGGGGTTGGGCCCCTGGAGCTGGTTTTATGGCCCCGAGGGGTTGGACCCCTGGAGATGGTGTTGGGGCCCCAGGGGTTAGGACCCTGTAGCTATGGTTCGGGCGCTCAGGGGTTGGGCCCCTGGAGCTGGTGTTGGGGCCCCCAGGGGTTGGGCCCCTGGAGCTGGTGTTGGGGCTCACAGGGGTTAGACCCCTGGAGGTATTGTTCGGGCGCTCAGGGGTTGGGCCCCTGGACCTGGTGTTTGGGCCCCGAGGTTTTAGGCCCCTCGAGCTATGATTCGGGCGCTCAGGGGTTGGGCCCCTGGACTGGTGTTGGGGCACCCAGGGGCTGGGCCCCTGGAGCTGGTGTTGGGGCCCCATGGGTTAGGCCCCTGGAGCTATGGTTCGGGCGCTCAGGGGTTGGACCCCTGGAGCTGGTGTTGGGGCCCACAGGGGTTAGGCCCCTGGAGGTATTGTTTGGGCGCTCAGGGGATGGGCCCCTATAGCTGGTATTGGGGCCCCGAGGGGTTAGGCCCCTCGAGCTATGCTTCGGGCGCTCAGGGGTTGGGCCCCTGGACTGGTGTTCGGACCCCCAGGGGCTGGGCTCCTGGAGCTGGTGTTGGGGCCCCAGGGGTTAGGCCCCTGGAGCTATGGTTCGGGCGCTCAGGGGTTGCGCCCCTGGAGCTCGTGTTGGGGCTGTCAGGGGTTTGGCCCCTGGAGCTATGTTTCGGACTCTCAGGGGCTGGGCCCCTGGAGCTGGTGTTGGGGCCGTCTGGGGTTGGGCCCGTGGAGTTGGGTTTGGGGCCCCCAGGGGTTAGGCCTCTGGAGCTATGGTTCGGGCGCTCAGGGGTTGGGCCCCTGGAGCTGGTGTTGGGGCTCCCAGGGGTTGGGCCCGTGGAGCTGGTGTTGGGGCCCCAGGGGTTAGGCCCCTGGCGCTATGGTTCGGGCGCTCGGGGGTTGGCCCTTGGAGCTGGGGTGGGGGCCCCCAGTGGTTAGGCCCCTGGAGCTATGGTTCTTGCACTCAGGGGTAGGGCCCGAGGATCTGGTGTTGGGGCCCACGGGGATTAGGCCCCTGGAGGTATTGTACGGGCGCTCAGGGTTGGGGCCTCTGGAGCTCGGGTCGAGGGCCCCAGGGGTTGGGCCCCTGGAGCTGGGGTGGGGGCTCCCAGGGTTTAGGCCCCTGGAGCTATGGTTCGGGCGCTCAGAGGTTGGGCCCCTGGAGCTGGTGTTGGGTCCCCCAGGGGTTAGGCCCCTGGAGGTATCGTTCGGACGCTCAGGGGTTGGGCCCCTGGAGCTCGTGTTGGGGCCCCCAGGGGTTGGGCCCCTGGAGCTGGTGTTGGGGCCCCAGGGGTTAGGCCCCTGGAGCTATGGTTCGGGGACTCAGGGGTAGGGCCCGAGTAGCTGGTGTTGGGGCCCACAGGGATTAGGCCCCTGGAGGTATTGTTCGGGCGCTCAGGGTTTGGGCCTCTGGAGCTGGGGTCGAGGGCCCCAGGGGTTGGGCCCCTGGAGCTGGGGTGGGGGCCCCCAGGGTTTAGGCCCCTGCAGCTATGGTTCGGGTGCTCAGGGGTTGGGCCCCTGGAGCTGGTGTTGGGGCCCCAGGGGTTAGGCCCCTGGCGCTATGGTTCTGGCGCTCAGGGGTTGGGCCCTTGGAGCTGGGGTGGGGGCCCCCAGTGGTTAGGCCCCTGGAGCTATGGTTCGGGTACTCAGGGGTAGGGACCGAGGAGCTGGTGTTGGGGCCCCAGGGGTTAGGCCCCTGGCGCTATGGTTCGGGCGCTCAGGGGTTGGGCCCCTGGAGCTGGTGTTGGGGCCCCAGGGGTAGGCCCCTGGCGCTACGGTTCGGGCGCTCAGGGGTTGGCCCCTTGGAGCTGGGGTGGGGGCCCCGAGTGGTTAGGCCCCTGGAGCTATGGTTCGGGCACTCAGGGGTAGGGACCGTGGAGCTGGTGCTGGGGCCCCCAGGGGTTAGGCCCCTGGAGGTATTGTTCGGGCGCTCAGGGGTTGGGTCCTTAGAGCTGGTGTTGGGCCCCCAGGGATTAGGCCCCTGGAGCTATGGTTCGGGCGCTCAGGGGTTGGGACCCTGGAGCTGGTGTTGGGGCCCCCAGTGGTTGGGCCCCTGGAGCTGGTGTGGGGGCCCCAGGGATTAGGCTCCTTGAGCTATGGTTCGGGCGCTGAGGGGTTGGGCCCCTGGAGCTGGTGTTGGGGCCCCCAGGGGTTGGGCTCCTGGAGTTGTTGTTTGGGCCCCAGGGGTTAGGCCCCTGGAGCTATGGTTCGGGCGCTCAGGGGTTGGGCCCCTGGAGCTGGTGTTGGCGCCCCCAGGGGTTGGGCCGCTGGAGCTGGGGTTTGGGCCCCCAGGGGTTAGACCCCTGGAGCGGTGGTACGGGCGCTCAGGGGTTGGGCCCCTGGAGCTGGGGTCTAGGGCCCCAGGGGTTGGGCCCCTGGAGTTATGGTTCGGGCGCTCAGGGGTTGGGCCCCTGGAGCTGGTGTTGGGGCCCCCAGAAGTTAGGCTCCTGGAGGTATCGTTCGGGCGCTCAGGGCTTATGCCCTTAGAGCTGCTTTTGGGGTCCCCAGGGATTAGGCCCCTTGAGGTATTGTTCAAGCGCTCAGGGGATGGGCCCCTGGAGCTGGTGTTGGAGCCCCCAGGGGTTAGGCCCCTGGAGCTATGATTCGGGCGCTCAGGGGTTCGAACCCTGGAGCTGGTGTTGGGGCCCCCAGGGGTTGGGCCTCTGGAGCTGGGGTTGGAGCAACGGGGGTTAGGCCCCTGGAGCTATGGTTCGGGCGCTCAGGAGTTGGGCCCCTGGAGCTGGTGTTGGGGCCCCCAGGGGTTGGGCCTCTGGAGCTGGGGTTGGGGCCCCCAGGTGTTAGGCCCCTGGGGCTATGGTTCGGGCGCTCAGGGGTTGGGCCCCTGGAGCTTGTGTTGGGGCCCCCAGGGGTTGGACCCCTGGAGCTATGGTTCGGGCGATCAAGGGTTGGACCCCTGGGGCTATGGTTCGGGCGCTCAGGGTTTGGGCCCCTTGAGCTGGGGTCGAGGGCCCCAGGGGTTGGGCCCCTGGATCTGGGGTTGCTGCCCCCGGGGGTTAGGCCCCTGGAGCTATGGTTCGGGCACTCAGGGGTTGGGCCCTTGGAGCTGGGGTGGGGGCCCCCAGGGGTTAGGCCCCTGGAGCTATGGTTCGGGTGCTCAGGGGTTGGTTCCCTGGAGCTGGTGTTGGGTCCCCCAGGGGTTAGGCCCCTGGAGGTATTATTCGGGCGCTCAGGCGTTGAGCCCTTGGAGCTGGTGTTGGGGCCCCCAGGGGTTAGGCCCCTGGAGCTATAGTTCGTACGTTCAGGGGTTGGGCCCCTGGAGCTGATGTTGGGGCTCCCAGGGGTTGGGCCCCTGGAGCTGGTGTTGGGTTCCCAGGGGTTAGGCCCCTGACGCTATGGTTCGGGCGCTCAGGGGTTGGGCCCTTGGAGCTGGGGTGGGGGCCCCCAGTGGTTAGGCACTTGGAGCTATGGTTCGGGCACTCAGGGGTAGGGCCCGAGTAGCTTGTGTTGGGGCCCCCAGGGGTTAGGCCCCTGGAGGTATTTTTCTGGCGCTCAGGGGTTGGGTCCTTGGAACTGGTGTTAGGCCCCCAGGGATTAGGCCCCTGGAGCTATGGTTCAGGCGCTCAGGGGTTGGGACCCTGGAGCTGGTGTTGGGGCCCCCACGGGTTGGGCCCCTGGAGCTGGTGTTTGGGCGCCAGGGATTAGGCCCCTTGAGCTATGGTTCGGGCGCTGAGGGGTTGGGTCCCTGGAGCTGGTGTTGGGGCCCACAGGGGTTAGGCCCCTGGAGGTATTGTTCGGGCTCTCAGGGGTTGGGCCTCTATAGCTGGTGTTGGGGCCCCGAGGGGTTAGGCCCCTCGAGCTATGCTTCTGGCGCTCAGGGGTTGGGCCCCTGGACTAGTGTTTGGACCCCCAGGGGCTGGGCTCCTGGAGCTGGTGTTGGGGCCCCAGGGGTTAGGCCCCTGGAGCTATGGTTCGGGCGCTCAGGGGTTGGGCCCCTGGAGCTGGTGTTGGGGCTGTCAGGTGTTGGGCCCCTGGAGCTATGTTTCGGACTCTCAGGGGTTGGGCCCGTGGAGCTGGTGTTGGGGCCGTCTAGGTTTGGGCCCGTGGAGTTGGGTTTGGGGCCCCCAGGGGTTAGGCCTCTGGAACTATGGTTCGGGCGCTGAGTTGTTGGGCCCCTGGAGCTGGTGTTGGGGCTCCCAGGGGTTGGGCCCGTGGAGCTGGTGTTGCGGCCCCAGGGGTTAGGCCCCTGGCGCTATGGTTCGGGCGCTCAGGGGTTGGGCCCCTGGAGCTTGTGTTGGGGCCCCCAGGGGTTGGACCCCTGGAGCTATGGTTCGGGCGATCAAGGGTTGGACCCCTGGGGCTATGGTTCGGGCGCTCAGGGTTTGGGCCCCTTGAGCTGGGGTCGAGGGCCCCAGGGGTTGGGCCCCTGGATCTGGGGTTGCTGCCCCCGGGGGTTAGGCCCCTGGAGCTATGGTTCGGGCACTCAGGGGTTGGGCCCTTGGAGCTGGGGTGGGGGCCCCCAGGGGTTAGGCCCCTGGAGCTATGGTTCGGGTGCTCAGGGGTTGGTTCCCTGGAGCTGGTGTTGGGTCCCCCAGGGGTTAGGCCCCTGGAGGTATTATTCGGGCGCTCAGGCGTTGGGCCCTTGGAGCTGGTGTTGGGGCCCCCAGGGGTTAGGCCCCTGGAGCTATGGTTCGTACGTTCAGGGGTTGGGCCCCTGGAGCTGGTGTTGGGGCTCCCAGGGGTTGGGCCCCTGGAGCTGGTGTTGGGTCCCCAGGGGTTAGGCCCCTGACGCTATGGTTCGGGCGCTCAGGGGTTGGGCCCTTGGAGCTGGGGTGGGGGCCCCCAGTGGTTAGGCCCTTGGAGCTATGGTTCGGGCACTCAGGGGTAGGGCCCGAGTAGCTTGTGTTGGGGCCCCCAGGGGTTAGGCCCCTGGAGGTATTTTTCTGGCGCTCAGGGGTTGGGTCCTTGGAACTGGTGTTGGGCCCCCAGGGATTAGGCCCCTGGAGCTATGGTTCAGGCGCTCAGGGGTTGGGACCCTGGAGCTGGTGTTGGGGCCCCCACGGGTTGGGCCCCTGGAGCTGGTGTTTGGGCGCCAGGGATTAGGCCCCTTGAGCTATGGTTCGGGCGCTGAGGGGTTGGGTCCCTGGAGCTGGTGTTGGGGCCCACAG
The DNA here is from genome assembly GCF_025201925.1 of Gopherus flavomarginatus. Lineage (NCBI taxonomy): Eukaryota > Metazoa > Chordata > Testudines > Testudinidae > Gopherus > Gopherus flavomarginatus. Next base: position 15,599 of record NW_026114662.1, on the reverse strand, counting down.
GAGTTGGGCCCCTGGAGGTATTGTTCGGGCTCTCAGGGGTTGGGCCTCTATAGCTGGTGTTGGGGCCCCGAGGGGTTAGGCCCCTCGAGCTATGCTTCTGGCGCTCAGGGGTTGGGCCCCTGGACTAGTGTTTGGACCCCCAGGGGCTGGGCTCCTGGAGCTGGTGTTGGGGCCCCAGGGGTTAGGCCCCTGGAGCTATGGTTCGGGCGCTCAGGGGTTGGGCCCCTGGAGCTGGTGTTGGGGCTGTCAGGTGTTGGGCCCCTGGAGCTATGTTTCGGACTCTCAGGGGTTGGGCCCGTGGAGCTGGTGTTGGGGCCGTCTAGGTTTGGGCCCGTGGAGTTGGGTTTGGGGCCCCCAGGGGTTAGGCCTCTGGAACTATGGTTCGGGCGCTGAGTTGTTGGGCCCCTGGAGCTGGTGTTGGGGCTCCCAGGGGTTGGGCCCGTGGAGCTGGTGTTGCGGCCCCAGGGGTTAGGCCCCTGGCGCTATGGTTCGGGCACTCAGTGGTTGGGCCCTTGGAGCTGGTGTTGGGGTCCCCAGGGGTTGGGCCCCTGGAGCTGGTGTTGGGGCCCCAGGGATTAGGCCCCTGGAGCTATGGTTCAGGCGCTCAGGGGTTGGGCCCCTGGAGCGATGGTTCGGGCGCTCAGGGGTTGGGCCCCTGGAGCTGGGGTCGAGGGCCCCAAGGCTTGGGCCCCTGGAGCTGGGGTTGGGGCCCCCGGGGGTTAGGCCCCTGGAGCTATGGTTTGGGCGCTCAAGGGTTGGGCCCTTGAAGCTGGTGTTGGGGCCCCCAGGGGTTGGGCCCCTGGAGCTGGGTTTGGAGCCCCCGGGGGTTAGGCACCTGGCGCTATGGTTCGGGCGCTCAGGGATTGGGCCCCTGGAGCTGGTGTTGGGGCCCCCAGGGGTTGGGCTCCTGGGGCTGGGGTTGGGGCCGCCAGGGGTTTGGCCCCTGGAGCTATGGTTCCGGCACTCAGGTTTTGGGCCGTTGGAGCTGGGGTGGGGTCCCCCAGCGGTTAGGCCCCTGCAGCTATGGTTCGGGCGCTCAGGGGTTGGACCCCTGGAGGTCGTTTTGGGGCCCACAGGGGTTAGACCCCTGGAGGTATTGTTCGGGCGCTCAGGGGTTGGGCCCCTGCACCTGGTGTTTGGGCCCCGAGGTTTTAGGCCCCTCGAGCTATGCTTCGGGCGCTCAGGGGTTGGGCCCCTGGACTGGTGTTGGGGCACCCAGGGGCTGGGCCCCTGGAGCTGGTCTTGGGGCCCCATGGGTTAGGCCCCTGGAGCTATGGTTCGGGCGCTCAGGGGTTGGAACCCTGGAGCTGGTGTTGGGGCCCACAGGGGTTAGGCCCCTGGAGGTTTTCTTCGGGCGCTCAGGGGTTGGGCCCCTATAGCTGGTATTGGGGCCCCGAGGGGTTAGGCCCCTCGAGCTATGCTTTCGGCGCTCAGGGGTTGGGCCCCTGGACGGGTGTTCGGACCCCCAGGGGCTGGGCTCCTGGAGCTGGTGTTGGGGCCCCAGGGGTTAGGCCCCTGGAGCTATGGTTCAGGCGCTCAGGGGTTGCGCCCCTGGAGCTCGTGTTGGGGCTGTCAGGGGTAGGGCCCCTGGAGCTATGTTTCGGACTCTCAGGGGTTGGGCCCCTGGAGCTGGTGTTGGGGCCGTCTGGGGTTGGGCCCGTGGAGTTGGGTTTGGGGCCCCCAGGGGTTAGGCCTCTGGAGCTATGGTTCTTGCGCTCAGGGGTTGGGCCCCTGGAGCTGGTGTTGGGGCTCCCAGGGGCTGGGCCCGTGGAGCTGGTGTTGGGGCCCCAGGGGTTAGGCCCCTGGCGCTATGGTTCGGGCGCTCAGGGGTTGGCCCTTGGAGCTGGGGTGGGGGCTCCCAGTGGTTAGGCCCCTGGAGCTATGGTTCTTGCACTCAGGGGTAGGGCCCGAGGAGCTGGTGTTGGGGCCCACAGGGATTAGGCCCCTGGAGGTATTGTTCGGGCGCTCAGGGTGGGGGCCTCTGGAGCTGGGGTCGAGGGCCCCAGGGGTTGGGCCCCTGGAGCTGGGGTGGGGGCCCCCAGGGTTTAGGCCCTTGGAGCTATGGTTCGGGCGCTCAGGGTTTGGGACCCTGGAGCTGGTGTTGGGTCCCCCAGGGGTTAGGCCCCTGGAGGTATCGTTCGGACGCTCAGGGGTTGGGCCCTTGGAGCTGGTTTTGGGGTCCCCAGGGATTAGGCCCCTGGAGCTATGGTTCGGGCGCTCAGGGGTTGGGCCCCTGGAGCTGGTGTTATAGCCCCGAGGGGTTGGACCCCTCGAGATGGTGTTGGGGCCCCAGGGGTTAGGACCCTGTAGCTATGGTTCGGGCGCTCAGGGGTTGGGCCCCTGGAGCTGGTGTTGGGGCCCCCAGGGGTTGGGCCCCTGGAGCTGGTGTTGGGGCTCCCAGGGGTTGGGCCCCTGGAGCTGGGTTTGGAGCCCCCGGGGGTTAGACACCTGGCGCTATGGTTCGGGCGCTCAAGGGTTGGACCCCTGGAGCTGGTGTTCGGGCCCACAGGGGTTAGGCCCCTGGAGGTATTGTTCGGGCGCTCAGGGGATGGGCCCCTATAGCTGGTATTGGGGCCCCGAGGGGTTAGGCCCCTCGAGCTATGCTTCGGGCGCTCAGGGGTTGGGCCCCTGGACTGGTGTTCGGACCCCCAGGGGCTGGGCTCCTGGAGCTGGTGTTGGGGCCCCAGGGGTTAGGCCCCTGGAGCTATGGTTCGGGCGCTCAGGGGTTGCGCCCCTGGAGCTCGTGTTGGGGCTGTCAGGGGTTTGGCCCCTGGAGCTATGTTTCGGACTCTCAGGGGCTGGGCCCCTGGAGCTGGTGTTGGGGCCGTCTGGGGTTGGGCCCGTGGAGTTGGGTTTGGGGCCCCCAGGGGTTAGGCCTCTGGAGCTATGGTTCGGGCGCTCAGGGGTTGGGCCCCTGGAGCTGGTGTTGGGGCTCCCAGGGGTTGGGCCCGTGGAGCTGGTGTTGGGGCCCCAGGGGTTAGGCCCCTGGCGCTATGGTTCGGGCGCTCAGGGGTTGGCCCTTGGAGCTGGGGTGGGGGCCCCCAGTGGTTAGGCCCCTGGAGCTATGGTTCTTGCACTCAGGGGTAGGGCCCGAGGATCTGGTGTTGGGGCCCACGGGGATTAGGCCCCTGGAGGTATTGTACGGGCGCTCAGGGTTGGGGCCTCTGGAGCTCGGGTCGAGGGCCCCAGGGGTTGGGCCCCTGGAGCTGGGGTGGGGGCTCCCAGGGTTTAGGCCCCTGGAGCTATGGTTCGGGCGCTCAGAGGTTGGGCCCCTGGAGCTGGTGTTGGGTCCCCCAGGGGTTAGGCCCCTGGAGGTATCGTTCGGACGCTCAAGGGTTGGGCCCTTGGAGCTGGTTTTCGGGTCCCCAGGGATTAGGCCCCTGTAGGTATGGTTCGGGCGCTCAGGGGTTGGGCCCCTGGAGCTGGTGTTATGGCCCCGAGGGGTTGGACTCCTGGAGCTGGTGTTCGGGCCCCAGGGGTTAGGACCGTGTAGCTATGGTTCGGGCGCTCAGGGGTTGGGCCCCTGGAGCTCGTGTTGGGGCCCCCAGGGGTTGGGCCCCTGGAGCTGGTGTTGGGGCCCCAGGGGTTAGGCCCCTGGAGCTATGGTTCGGGGACTCAGGGGTAGGGCCCGAGTAGCTGGTGTTGGGGCCCACAGGGATTAGGCCCCTGGAGGTATTGTTCGGGCGCTCAGGGTTTGGGCCTCTGGAGCTGGGGTCGAGGGCCCCAGGGGTTGGGCCCCTGGAGCTGGGGTGGGGGCCCCCAGGGTTTAGGCCCCTGCAGCTATGGTTCGGGCGCTCAGGGGTTGGGCCCTTGGAGCTGGTGTTGGGGCCCCAGGGGTTAGGCCCCTGGCGCTATGGTTCGGGCGCTCAGGGGTTGGGCCCTTGGAGCTGGGGTGGGGGCCCCCAGTGGTTAGGCCCCTGGAGCTATGGTTCGGGTACTCAGGGGTAGGGACCGAGGAGCTGGTGTTGGGGCCCCAGGGGTTAGGCCCCTGGCGCTATGGTTCGGGCGCTCAGGGGTTGGGTCCTTGGAGCTGGTGTTGGGCCCCCAGGGATTAGGCCCCTGGAGCTATGGTTCGGGCGCTCAGGGGTTGGGACCCTGGAGCTGGTGTTGGGGCCCCCAGGGGTTGGGCCCCTGGAGCTGTTGTTGGGGCCCCAGGGATTAGGCCCCTTGATCTATCGTTCGGGCGCTGAGGGGTTGGGTCCCTGGAGCTGGTGTTGGGGCCCCCAGGGGTTGGCCTCCTGGAGTTGTTGTTGGGGCCCCAGAGGTTAGGCCCCTGGAGCTATGGTTCGGGCGCTCAGGGGTTGGGCCCCTGGAGCTGGTGTTGGGGCCCCCAGGGGTTGGGCCGCTGGAGCTGGAGTTTGTGCCCCCAGGGGTTAGGCCCCTGGAGCTGTGGTACGGGCGCTCAGGTGTTGGGCCCCTGGAGCTGGTGTTGGGGCCCCCAGAGGTTAGGCTCGTATAGGTATCGTTCGGGCGCTCAGGGCTTATGCCCTTGGAGCTGCTTTTGGGGCCCCCAGGGATTAGGCCCCTTGAGGTATTGTTCGAGCGCTCAGGGGATGGGCCCCTGGAGCTGGTGTTGGAGCCCCCAGGGGCTAGGCCCCTGGAGCTATGATTTGGTCGCTCAGGGGTTGGAACCCTGGAGCTGGTGTTGGGGCCCCCAGGGGTTGGGCCCCTGGAGCTGGTGTTGGGGCCCCCAGGGGTTGGACCCCTGGAGCTATGGTTCGGGCGCTCAGGGGTTGGGCCCCTGGGGCTATGGTTCGGGCGCTCAGGGGTTCGGCCCCTTAAGCTGGGGTCGAGGGCCCCAGGGGTTGGGCCCCTGGACCTGGAGTTGCTGCCCCCGGGGGTTAGGCCCCTGGAGCTATGGTTAGGGCGCTCAAGGGTTGGGCCCTTTGAGCTGGGGTGGGGGCCCCCAGGGGTTAGGCCCTTGGAGCTATGGTTCGGGCGCTCAGGGGTTGGGGCCCTGCAGCTGGTGTTGGGTCCCCCAGGGGTTAGGCCCCTGGAGGTATTATTCGGGCGCTCAGGCGTTGGGCCCCTGGAGCTGGTGTTGGGGCTCGCAGAGGTTGGGCCCCTGGAGCTGGTGTTGGGGCCCCAGGGGTTAGGCCCCTGGCGCTATGGTTCGGGCGCTCAGGGGTTGGGCCCTTGGAGCTGGGGTGGGGGCCCCCAGTGGTTAGGCCTTTGGAGCTATGGTTCGGGCACTCAGGGGTAGGGCCCGAGTAGCTTGTGTTGGGGACCCCAGGGGTTAGGCCCCTGGAGGTATTGTTCGGGCGCTCAGGGGTTGGGTCCTTGGAACTGGTGTTGGGCCCCTAGGGATTAGGCCCCTGGAGGTATGGTTCAGGCGCTCAGGGTTTGGGACCCTGGAGCTGGTGTTGGGGCCCCCAGGAGTTGGGCACGTGGAGCTATGGTTAGGGCGCTGAGGGGTTGGGCCCCTGGAGCTGGTGTTGGGGCCCCCAGGGGTTGGGCTCCTGGAGCTGGTGTTGGGGCCCCAGGGGTTAGGCCCCTGGAGCTATGGTTCGCGCGCTCAGGGGTTGGGCCCCTGGAGCTGGTGTTGGGCCTCCAGGGGTTGGGCCGCTGGAGCTGGGGTTTGGGCCCCCAGGGGTGAGGCCCCTGGAGCTGTGGTACGGGCGCTCAGGGGTTGGGCCCCTGGAGCTGGGGTCTAGGGAGCCAGGGGTTGGGACCCTGGAGCTGGGGTGGGGCCCCCAGGGGTTAGGCCCCTGGAGCAATGGTTCGGGCGCTCAGGGGTTGGGCCCCTGGATCTATGGTTCGGGCGCTCAAGGGTTCGGCCCCTGGAGCTGGTGTTAGGGCCCCCAGGGGTTGGAGCCCTGGAGCTGGTGTTGGGGCCCCAGGGGTTAGGCCCCTGGCGCTATGGTTCGGGCTCTCAGGGGTTGGGCCCCTGGAGCTGGTGTTGGAGCCCCAGGGATTAGGCCTCTGGAGCTATGGTTCCGGCGCTCAGGAGTTGTGCCGTTGGAGCTGGGGTGAGGGCCCCCAGGGTTTAGGCCCCTGTAGCTATGGTTCAGGCGCTCAGGGGTTGGACCCCTGGAGCTGGTTTTGGAACCCCCGGGGGTTAGACCGCTGGAGCTATGGTTCGGGCGCTGAGGGGTTGGGCCCCTGGAGCTGGTGTTGGGGCCCCCAGGGGTTAGGCCCCTGGAGCTATGACTCGGGCGCTCAGGGGTTGGAACCCTGGAGCTGGTGTTGGGGCCCCCAGGGGTTGGGCCCCTGGATCTGGTTTTGGAACCACCAGGGGTTAGACCCCTAGAGCTATGGTTCGGGCGCTCAAGGGTTCGGCCCCTGGAGCTGGTGTTAGGGCCCCCAGGGGTTGGAGCCCTGGAGCTGGTGTTGGGGCCCCAGGGATTAGGCCCCTGGCGCTATGGTTCGGGCGCTCAGGGGTTGGGCCCCTGGAGCTGGTGTTAGGGACCCCAGGGGTTGGAGCCCTGGAGCTGGTGTTGGGGCCCCAGGGGTTAGGCCCCTGGAGCTATGGTTCGGGCGCTCAGGGGTTGGGCCCCTGGAGCTGGTGTTGGGGCCCCCAGGGGTTGGGCCCCTGGAGCTGGTGTTGATTCCCCAGGGGTTAGGCCCCTGGAGCTATGGTTTGGGCGGCTCAGGGGTTGGGCCCCTGGAGCTATGGTTCGGGCGCTCAGGGGTTGGGCCCCTGGAGCTGGGGTCGAGGGCTCCAGCGGTTTCGCCCCTGGACCTGGGGTTGTGGCCCCCGGGGGATAGGCCCCTGGAGCTATGGTTCGGGCGCTCAGGGGTTGGGCAACTGGAGCTGGTGTTGGGGTCCCCAGGGGTTGGGCCCCTGAAGCTGGTGTTGGGGCCCCAGGGATTAGGCCCCTTGAGCTATAGTTCTGGCGCTGAGGGGTTGGGCCCCTGGAGCTGGTGTTGGGGCCACCAGGGGTTGGGCCCCTGGAGCTATAGTTAGGGCGCTCTGGGGTTGCGCCCCTGGAGCTGGTGTTCGGGCCCCCAGGGGTTGGGCCCCTGGAGCTGGTTTTGGAGCGCCCAGGGGTTGGGCCGCTGGAGCTGGGGTTTGGGCCCCCAGGGGTTAGGCCCCTGGAGCTGTGGTACGGGCGCTCTGGGGTTGGGCCCCTGGAGCTGGGGTCGAGGGCCCCAGGGGTTGGGCCCCTGGCGCTGTGGTTGGGGCCCCCGGGGGTTAGGCCCCTGGAGCTATGGTTCGGGCGCTCAGGGCTTGGGACCCTGGAGCTGGTGTTAGGGCCCCCAGGGGTTCGGCCCCTGGAGCTCGGGTTGGAGCCCCCGGGGGTTAGACCTCTGGAGCTATTGTTCGGGCGCTGAGGGGTTGGGCCCCTGGAGCCTTTGTTGGGGCCCCCTGGGGTTGGGCCTCTTTAGCTGGTGTTGGGGCCCCAGGGGTAAGGCCCCTGGAGCTATGGTTCGGGCGCTCAGGGGTTGGGCCTCTGGAGCTGGTGTTGGGGCCCCCAGGGGTTGGGCTCCTGGGGCTGGGGTTGGGGCCCCCAGGGGTTAGGTCCCTGGAGCTATGGTTCCGGCGCTCAGGGGTTTGGCCGTTGGAGCTGGTGTTGGGGCCCCCAGGGGTTGGGACCCTGGAGCAGGTGTTGGGGCCCCAGGGATTAGGCCCCTGGGGCTATGGTTCAGGAGCTCAGGGGTTGAGCCCCTGGAGCTGGTGTTGTGGCGCCCAGGGGTTGGGCTCCTGGGGCTGGGGTTGGGGCCCCCACGGGTTGGGCCCCTCGAGCTGGTGTTGGGGCCGCAGGGATTAGGCCCCTGGAGCTATGGTTCAGGCGCTCAGGGGTTGTGACCCTGGAGCTGGTGTTGGGGTCCCCACGGGTTGGGCCCCTGGAGCTGGTGTTGGGGCCCCAGGGATTAGGCCCCTTGAGGTATGGTTCAGGCGCTCAGGGGTTGGGACCCTGGAGCTGGTGTTGGGGCCCCCACGGTTTGAGCCCCTGGAGCTTGTGTTGTGGCGCCCAGGGGTTGGGCTCCGGGGGTGGGGTTGGGGCCCCCACGGGTTGGGCCCCTGGAGCTGGTGTTGGGGCCCCAGGGATTAGGCCCCTGGAGCTATGGTTCAGGCGCTCAGGGGTTTGGACCCTGGAGCTGGTGTTGGGGCCCCCACGGGTTGGGCCGGTGGAGCTGGGGTTTGGGCCCCCAGGGATTAGGCCCCTGGAGCTGTGGTACGGGCGCTCAGGGGTTGGGCCCCTGGAGCTAGGGTCTAGGGCCCTAGGGGTTGGGCCCCTGGAGCTGGGGTGGGGCCCCCAGGGGTTAGGCCCCTGGAGCTATGGTTCGGGCGCTCAGGGGTTGGGCCCCTGGAGCTATGGTTCGGGCGCTCAAAGGTTCGGCCCCTGGAGCTGGTGTTAGGGCCCCCAGGGGTTGGAGCCCTGGAGCTGGTGTTGGGGCCCCAGGGGTTAGGCCCCTGGAGCTATGGTTCGGGCGCTCAGGGGTTGGGCACTTGGAGCTGGTGTTGGGGCCCCAGGGGTTCGGCCCCTGGAGCTATGGTTCGGGCGCTCAGGGGTTGGGCCCCTGGAGCTGGTGTTGGGGCCCCCAGGGATTGGGCCCCTGGAGCTGGTGTTGGTTCCCCAGGGGTTAGGCCCCTGGAGCTATGGTTCGGGCGGCTCAGGGGTTGGGCCCCTGGAGCTATGGTTCGGGCGCTCAGGGGTTTGGCTACTGGAGCTGGGGTTGAGGGCTCCAGGGGTTTGGCCCCTGAACCAGGGGTTGTGGCCCCCGGGGGTTAGGCCCCTGGAGCTATGGTTCGGGCTCTCAGGGTTTGGGCCCCTGGAGCTGGTGTTGGGGCCCGCACGGGTTGGGCCCCTGGAGCTGGTGTTTTAGCCCCAGATATTAGGCCCCTGGAGCTATGGTTCCGGCGCTCAGGAGTTGTGCCGTTGGAGCTGGGGTGGGGGCCCCCAGGGTTTAGGCCCCTGCAGCTATGGTTCGGGCGCTCAGGGTTTGGACTCCTGGATCTGGTTTTGGAACCCCCGGGGGTTAGACCCCTGGAGCAATGGTTTGGGCGCTGAGGGGTTGGGCCCCTGGAGCTGGTGTTGGGGCGCCCCAGGGGTTAGGCCCCTGGAGGTATTGTTCGAGCGCTCAGGGGTTGGGCCCCTGGAGCTGGTGTTGGGGCCCCCAGGGGTTGGGCCCCTGGAGCTGGTGTTTATTCCCCAGGGGTTAGGCCCCTGGAGCTATGGTTTGGGCGGCTCAGGGGTTGGGCCCCTGGAGCTATGGTTCGGGCGCTCAGGGGTTGGGCCCCTGGAGCTGGGGTCGAGGGCTCCAGGGGTTTCGCCCCTGGACCTGGGGTTGTGGCCCCCGGGGGTTAGGCCCCTGGAGCTCTGGTTCGGGCCCCCAGGGGTTGGGCCCCTGGAGCTGGTGTTGGAGCCCAAGGGATTAGTCCCCTGGAGCTATGGTTTCCGGCGCTCAGGAGTTGTGCCGTTGGAGCTGGGGTGGGGGCCCCCAGGGTTTAGGCCCCTGCAGCTATGGTTCGGGCGCTCAGGGGTTGGACCCCTGGAGCTGGTTTTGGAACCCCCGGGGGTTAAACCCCTGGAGCTATGGTTCGGGCGCTGAGGGGTTGGGCCCCTGGAGCTGGTGTTGGGGCCCCCAAGGGGTTAGGCCCCTGGAGCTATGGTTCGGGCGCTCAGGGGTTGGAACCCTGGAGCTGGTGTTCTGGCCCCCAGGGGTTGGGCCCCTGGAGCTGGGGTTGGGGCACCGGGGGTTAGGCTCCTGGAGATATTTTTCGGGCGCTCAGGGGTTGGGCCCCTTTAGCTGGTGTTCGGGCCCCAAGGGGTTGGGCCTCTGGAACTGGGGCTGGGGCCCCCAGGGGTTAGGCCCCTGGAGCTATGGTTCGGGCGCTCAGGGGTTGGGCCCCTGGAGCTGGTGTTGGGGCCCCCGGGGTTGGGCCCCTGGAGCTGGGGTTCGGGCCCCCAGGTGTTAGGCGCCTGGAGATATGGTTCGGGCTCTCAAGGGTTGGGCCCCTGGAGCTGCTGTTGGGGCCCCGAGGGGTTAGGGAACTGGAGCTGGTGTTGGGGTCCGAGGGGTTAGGCCCCTGGAGCTATGGTTCGGGCGCTCAGGGGTTGGGCCCCTGGAGCTATGGTTCGGGCGCGCAGGGGTTTGGCCCTTGGAGCTGGGGTGGGGGCCCCCAGTGGTTAGGCCCCTGGAGCTATGGTTCTGGCGCTCAGAGGTTGGGCCCCTGGAGCTGGTGTTGGGTCTCCCAGGGGTTAGGCCCCTGGAGGTATTGTTCGGGCTCTCAGGCGTTGGGCCCTTGGAGCTGCTGTTGCGGCCCCCAGGGGTTAGGCCCCTGGAGCTATGTTTCGGGCGCTCAGGGGTTGGGCCCCTGGAGCTGGTGTTGGGGCCCCTGACCTAAAGTGACCCCCTGCTCTCCCATCCCCCACACAGACAGTCCCCACTCCATCACAGTAATGCCCAGAGCATTTCACGCATGGAGCAACAGTAACACTGTGTTGCTATGCAGGGTAATGCCCAGAGCATTTGTTGCATTGAGCAAGGTTGACACCGTGTGGCCACATACGGTAATGCACAGAGCATTTCCCCGCATAGAGCAACAGTGACAACATGTAGCCACACAGGGTAATACACAGAGCATTTCCCCGCATGGAGCAACAGTGACACCTTGTGGTGACGCAAGGTAATGCACAGAGAATTTCCTGCATGGAGCTATGGTTCGGGAGCTCTGGGGTTGGGCCCCTGGAGCTGGTGTTGGGGCTCCCAGGGGTTGGGCCCCTGGAGCTGGTGTTGGGGCACCAGGGGTTAGGCCTTAGGCACTATGGTTCGGGCGCTCAGGGGTTGGGCCCTTGAAGCTGGGGTGGGTTCCCCCAGTGGTTAGGCCCCTGGAGCTATGATTCGAGCACTCAGGGGTAGGGCCCGAGGAGCTGGTGCTGGGGCCCCCAGGGGTTAGGTCCCTGGAGCTGTGGTACGGGCGCTCAGGGGTTGGGCCCCTGGAGCTTGTATTAGGGCCCCCAGTGGTTGGACCCCTGGAGCTGGTGTTGGGGTCCCAGGGGTTAGGCCCCTGGAGCTATGGTTCAGGCGCTCAGGGGTTGGGCCCCTGGAGCTGGTGTTGGGGCCCCCAGTGGTTGGGCCCCTGGAGCTGGTGTTGGGGCCCCAGGGGTTGGGCCCCTGGATCTATGGTTCGGGCGCTCAGGGGTTGGGCCCCTGGAGCTGGTGTTGGGGCCCCAGGGGTTGGGCCCCTGGAGCTATGGTTCGGGCGCTCAAGGGTTCGGCCCCTGGAGCTGGTGTTAGGGCCCCCAGGGGTTGGAGCCCTGGAGCTGGTGTTGGGGCCCCAGGGTTTAGGCCCCTGGCGTTATGGTTCGGGCGCTCAGGGGTTGGGCACTTGGAGCTGATGTTGGGGCCCCAGGGGTTCGGCCCCTTGAGCTATGGTTCGGGCGCTCAGGGGTTGGGCCCCTGGAGCTGGTGTTGGGGCCCCCAGGGATTGGGCCCCTGGAGCTGGTGTTGGTTCCCCAGGGGTTAGGCCCCTGGAGCTATGGTTCGGGCGGCTCAGGGGTTTGGCCCCTGGACCTGGGGTTGTGGCCCCCGGGGGTTAGGCCCCTGGAGCTATGGTTCGTGCTCTCAGGGTTTGTGCCCCTGGAGCTGGTGTTTTAGCCCCAGGGATTAGGCCCCTGGAGCTATGATTCCGGCGCTCAGGAGTTGTGCCGTTGGAGCTGGGGTGGGGGCCCCCAGGGTTTAGGCCCCTGCAGCTATGGTTCGGGCGCTCAGGGGTTGGACTCCTCGATCTGGTTTTTGGAACCCCCGGGGGTTAGACCCCTGGAGCTATGGTTTGGGCGCTGAGGGGTTGGGCCCCTGGAGCTGGTGTTGGGGCGCCCCAGGGGTTCGGCCCCTGGAGGTATTGGTCGAGCGCTCAGGGGTTGGGCCCCTGGAGCTGGTGTTGGAGCCCCCAGGGGTTAGGCCCCTGGAGCTATGGTTCAGGCGCTCAGGGGTTGGAACCCTGGAGCTGGTGTTCGGGACCCCAGGGGTTGGGCCCGTGGAGCTGGGGTTGGGGCACCGGGGGTTAGGCCTCTGGAGCTATGGTTCGGGCGCTCAGGGGTTGGGCCCCTGGAGCTGGTGTTGGGGCCCCCAGGGGTTGGGCCCCTGGAACTGGGGTTGGGGCCCGCAGGGGTTAGGCCCCTGGAGCTATGGTTCGGGCGCTCAGGGTTTGGGCCCCTGGAGCTGGTGTTGGGGCCCCCGGGGTTGAGCCCCTGGAGCTGGGGTTCGGGAACCCAGGTGTTAGGCGCCTGGAGATATGGTTCGGGCTCTCAAGGGTTGGGCCCCTGGAGCTGCTGTTGGGGTCCGAGGGGTTAGGCCCCTGGAGCTATGGTTCGGGCGCTCAGGGGTTGGGCCCCTGGAGCTATGTTTCGGATGCGCAGGGGTTTGGCCCTTGGAGCTGGGGTGGGGGCCCCCAGTGGTTAGGCCCCCGGAGCTATGGTTCGGGCGCTCAGAGGTTGGGCCCCTGGAGCTGGTGTTGGGTCTCCCAGGGGTTAGGCCCCTGGAGGTATTGTTCGGGCGCTCAGGGGTTGGGCCCTTGGAGCTGGGGTGGGGGCCCCAGGGGTTAGGCCCCTGGCGCTATGGTTCGGGCGCTCAGGGGTTGGGCCCTTGGAGCTGGGGTGGGGGCCCCCAGTGGTTAGGCCCCTGGAGCTATGGTTCGGGCACTCAGGGGTAGGGCCCGAGGAGCTGGTGCTGGGGCCCCCAGGGGTTAGGCCCCTGGAGGTATTGTTCGGGCGCTCAGGGGTTGGGTCCTTGGAGCTGGTGTTGGGCCCGCAGGGATTAGGCCCATGGATCTATGGTTCGGGCGCTCAGGGGTTGGGACCCTGGAGCTGGTGTTGGGGACCCCAGGGGTTGGGCCCCTGGAGCTGGTGTTGGGGCCCACAGGGGTTAGGCTCCTGGAGGTATTGTTCGGGTGCTCAGAGGTTCGGCCCTTGGAGCTGGTTTTGGGGCCCCCAGGGATTAGGCCCCTGGAGCTATGGTTCAGGCGCTCAGGGGTTGGGCCCCTGGAGCTGGTGTTAGGGCCCCCAGGGCTTGGACCCCTGGAGCTGGTGTTGGGGCCCCAGGGGTTAGGCCCCTGGAGCTATGGTTCAGGTGCTCAGGGGTTGGGACCGTGGAGCTGGTGTTGGGGCCCCAGGGGTTAGGCCCCTGGAGGTATTGTTCGGGCGCTCAGGGGTTGGGTCCTTGGATCTGGTGTTGGGCCCCCAGGGATTAGGTCCCTGGAGCTATGGTTCGGGCGCTCAGGGGTTTGGACCCTGGAGCTGGTGTTGGGGCCCCCAGGGGTAGGTCCCCTGGAGCTGGTGTTGGGGCCCCAGGGATTAGGCCCCTTGAGCTATGGTTCGGGCGCTGAGGGGTTGGGCCCCTGGACCTGGTGTTGGGGCCCCCAGGGGTTGGGCCCCTGGAGCTATGGTTAGGGCGCTGAGGGGTTGAGCCCCTGGAGCTGGTGTTGGGGCCCCAAGGGGTTTGGCTCCTGGAGCTGGTTTTGGGGCCCCAGGGGTTAGGCCCCTGGAGCTATGGTTCAGGCGCTCAGGGGTTGGGAACCTGGACCTTGTGTTGGGGCCCCCACGGGTTGGGCCCCTGGAGCTGGTGTTGGGGCCCCAGGGATTAGGCCCCTTGAGGTATGTTTCAGGCGCTCAGGGGTTGGGACCCTGGAGCTGGTGTTGGGGCCCCCACGGGTTCGGCCCCTGGAGCTGGTGTTCGGGCCCCAGGGATTAGGCCCCTGGAGCTATGGTTCAGGCGCTCAGGGGTTTGAACCCTGGAGCTGGTGTTGGGGCCCCCACGGGTTGGGCCGCTGGAGCTGGGGTTTGGGCCCCCAGGGGTTAGGCCCCTGGAGCTGTGGTACGGGCGCTCAGGGGTTGGGCCCCTGGAGCTAGGGTCTAGGGCCCTAGGGGTTGGGCCCCTGGAGCTGGGGTGGGGCCCCCAGGGGTTAGGCCCCTGGAGCTATGGTTCGGGCGCTCAGGGGTTGGGCCCCTGGAGCTATGGTTCGGGCGCTCAAGGGTTCGGCCCCTGGAGCTGGTGTTAGGGCCCCCAGGGGTTGGAGCCCTGGAGCTGGTGTTGGGGCCCCAGGGGTTAGGCCCCTGGCGTTATGGTTCGGGCGCTCAGGGGTTGGGCACTTGGAGCTGGTGTTGGGGGCCCCAGGGATTCGGCCCCTGGAGCTATGGTTCGGGCGCTCAGGGGTTGGGCCCCTGGAGCTGGTGTTGGGGCCCCCAGGGATTGGGCCCCTGGAGCTGGTGTTGGTTCCCCAGGGGTTAGACCCCTGGAGCTATGGTTCGGGCGGCTCAGGGTTTGGGCCCCTGGAGCTATGGTTCGGGCGCTCAGGGGTTTGGCTCCTGGAGCTGGGGTCGAGGGCTCCAGGGGTTTGGTCCCTGGACCTGGGGTTGTGGCCCCCGGGGGTTAGGCCCCTGGAGCTATGGTTTGGGCTCTCAGGGTTTGGGCCCCTGGAGCTGGTGTTGGGGCCCGCAGGGGTTGGGCCCCTGGAGCTGGTGTTTTAGCCCCAGGGATTAGGCCCCTGGAGCTATGGTTCCGGCGCTCAGGAGTTGTGCCGTTGGAGCTGGGGTGGGGGCCCCCAGGGTTTAGGCCCCTGCAGCTATGGTTCGGGCGCTCAGGGGTTGGACTCCTGGATCTGGTTTTGGAACCCCTGGGGTTTAGACCCCTGGAGCTATGGTTTGGGCGCTGAGGGGTTGGGCCCCTGGAGCTGGTGTTGGGGCGCCCCAGGGGTTCGGCCCCTGGAGGTATTGTTCGAGCGCTCAGGGGTTGGGCTCCTGGAGCTGGTATTGGAGCCCCCAGGGGTTAGGCCCCTGGAGCTATGGTTCAGGCGCTCAGGGGTTGGAACCCTGGAGCTGGTGTTCGGGCCCCCAGGGGTTGGGCCCGTGGAGCTGGGGTTGGGGCACCGGGGGTTAGGCCTCTGGAGCTATGGTTCGGGCGCTCAGGGGTTGGGCCCCTGGAGCTGGTGTTGGGGCCCCCAGGGGTTGGGCCCCTGGAACTGGGGTTGGGGCCCGCAGGGGTTAGGCCCCTGGAGCTATGGTTCGGGTGCTCAGGGGTTGGGCCCCTGGAGCTGGTGTTGGGGCCCCCGGGGTTGGGCCCCTGGAGCTGGGGTTCGGGAACCCAGGTGTTAGGCGCCTGGAGATATGGTTCGGGCTCTGAAGGGTTGGGCCCCTGGAGCTGCTGTTGGGGCCCCGAGGGGTTAGGGCCCTGGAGCTGGTATTGGGGTCCGAGGGGTTAGGCCCCTGGAGCTATGGTTCGGGCGCTCAGGAGTTGGGCCCCTGGAGCTATGTTTCGGACGCGCAGGGGTTTGGCCCTTGGAGCTGGGGTGGGGGCCCCCAGTGGTTAGGCCCCTGGAGCTATGGTTCGGGCGCTCAGAGGTTGGGCCCCTGGAGCTGGTGTTGGGTCCCCCAGGGGTTAGGCTCCTGGAGGTATCGTTCGGGTGCTCAGAGGTTGGGCCCTTGGAGCTTGTTTTGGGGCCCCCAGGGATTAGGCCCCTGGAGCTATGGTTCGGGCGCTCAGGGGTTGGGCCCCTGGAGCTGGTGTTGGGGCCCCCAGGGGTTGGGCCCCTGGAGCTGTTGTTGGGGCTCCAGGGGTTAGGCCCCTGGAGCTATGGTTCGGGCGCTCAGGGGTTGGGCCCCTGGAGCTATGATTCGGGCGCTCAGGGGTTGGGCCCCTGGAGCTGGTGTCGAGGG
>NW_026114661.1:0-58715 GCF_025201925.1 Gopherus flavomarginatus | reverse complement strand
TTCTCTCTTCATTAAGGTTTTGGGAAAGTGGCTTTTTACAATGAGTGATTTGGGTTTTGTCCCTGCCACTCCTTGACTTTTCTCCATGATATGGCACAGACCACCACTGGGCAACGTGGTTCCATGGCACGCACAACTCTTCTCTATTTTTCTTTCTGGAGAGCCAAGTTTTGCTCCTAACAATGTATGCAAAGGGACACAATATACCCCCTAACCTCTTTTTTTAAAACTACCATTTTCCCACGTGCATGTATCCATTCCATCCTCAGGCATTTTTAAACATCTTTTCTGTAGTATTAGGGGTTTCTGTCTCCCTTGCAGATGCTGTTGAAAATCTCCTCATGCATTTGATGTAGCAAAGAAGACAAGCAGAACTTATGTTCAATATGCAATTGAATACTTCACCCAATATACACAAATCAGAATGCCCACAGACCAGACCATTTTCCCCCACATAACTCACATCCTTAGCACCCTACCTCACGTTGCAGTTCTCTTCTCTCACTACTCCTAATTGCTTACATACTTATCCACAATCATTGCAAGCTCTGTGTTCCACAGTAGTGAGAGCTGGGTTTAAATTAGCAGCCACTTTGTGTTGGAGCTGGAGTACATGACCTTGTTTTTATTTTATGTTTCCTCTCTGCTCAGACTTGTTGGAAATACTGAGTCAAACAACATTACTCAGATTAATTATTAGTAACAATCACAACTAGCTTGTAAAAATTTCCGCTTAGCTGTTGATTTGATGTAGCTCTGGAATAGCAACCAAATAGAATCAATATTTGATACAAGTAGAAATGTTACATGGCCAAATCTCATTCTATTACATATCATTTTTATTTATCAAGTGCAATCAGTATGCTTGTCACTAAAAAATCTATGTAACAATTTGTGTATATACCTAGAAACAACAATATTATACTTCTGAGGACAAGGAAGAGCATAAGAAACAATGTTACTACTTGTAAACAAAATTGTAAGACTACCACTGAATATAACAATGGGAAAAGGCCTAACTGATCAAATTGCACAGTTTTTCTACCAGTGACTACTTGATTTTTATTTGCAATGCAGTATACCTACAGGCCCATCTGAGAGAAGGAACCCATTGTACTGTATGTTGTAGAAACATGTACCGAAAGACAGTGGCTATATATGCTAACAGTCTTCATAGACAAAACAAACAAAAGGTAGAAAGGGAATCCTCCTGATTGAACTAACCTCATTATCTCTAGCTTGCTTGCATATATATACCTGCCCCTGGAAATTTCCACTACATGCATCTGACGAAGTGGGTATTCAATCACGAAAGCCATGCTCCAAAACGTCTGTTAGTCTATAAGTGCCGCAGGACTCTTTGCTGCTTTTACAGAAAGGGAAATAGTGGCTTAGAGATGTAGTATGACAAGAAAGTAAGTGCACAGGTAAGTCATTAAAAGAACCTTAAATGAGCCCCACACTGATATGATGAAGGGGAAAAAAAAGTGTGTGTGTGTGGAATGTCTTCAAAAATCAGTTCCACTAATCAAGGACAGCACTCTTATGTACTAACCATAACTGTGTGGTTATTTCACGGCATCACAACAGGGCAGAGTGAAGACTGTTTGAATACCTTAACTGTGCATTCCATAACTGAGCATGTATGGATTTCTTTTATATTTAACCTTTAATTCTGAACCTTAACTCTGGCTTAGTAATACTTGATTTGGGGATATTTACGTCATTCCTATAATGTTTTTACTATGAAGTAACTGATATGTACTTGACCTGAACTAGTGTTTAACATAATTTTTATCAGGGAGTAAATATGTTATGTGACAGACTCAGGCCAGTGGGGTACAGGAGTCTGGTAGAGGGCAAATATACTGGTCATTGGCTGAGTAGTTTTCTGTTCCCTGAGTGACCAGAGCAGGGGCTGCACTGGAGTAATCAGGAACCTGCTAGAACCAATTAAGGCAGACAGGCTGATTAGAACACCTGCAGCCAATCAAGGCAGGCTAATCAGGGCACCTGGGTTTAAAAAGGAGCTCACTCCAGTCAGGGAGGGAGGAGCTAGAGGAGAGGAAGTACTTGTGAGGAGCTGGGAGCAAGAGGCACAAGGAGCTGAGAGTGAGAGGCTGTGCTGCTGGAGGACTAAGGAGTACAAGCGTTATCAGACACCAGGAGGAAGGTCCTGTGGTGAGGATGAAGAAGGTGTTTAGAGGAGTCCATGGGGAAGTGGCCAGGGAGTTGTAGCTGTCATGCAGCTGTTACAAGAGGCACTATAGATAGCTGCAATCCACAGGGCCCTGGGCTGGAACCCGATAGTAAGGGTGGGCCAGGTTCCCCCCAAACCTCCCAACTCCTGATCAGACACAGGAGGAGTTGATCCAGACTGTGGGGAAGATCACTGAGGTGAGCAAATCTACCAATAAGCGCAGGACCCACCAAGATAGAGGAGGAACTTTGTCACAGTATCTTCTAAATTACTACTAAAACTAAGCAAAGTACTTGTAGGAAATAGTGTATCTGATTCCTACCTTTGGTGCCCTATACTGTGTCTCCTACTAGTCCCAGGCTTTTCTTGTATCTTATTGACTATAGTCAGAGTTTGGGAGGTAGCTGTCTTTTACCATGTGACTTTTGGCTGAGTGTCTGATAAATACTTTTCACTTCTTTCTGTCTTTGACCAGAAATCAGACTTTCTGATTTCTGAGAATGGACTGCTGTGACACACCCCAAAATGGTCTGAGACACAAGTATTCTAAGGAAAGCCAAGTTTATTGGGACAAGTAAGGAAAAATCCTATAAAAACAAAACAGAAGTATAAACCACATCTGGTCTCACACAGGATAATATTCTCTAGGTAAGTCACTCTCCTTAGAGTCATAGGAAAGAGAAATCAGATAATAGAATAGGCCAAAGATGGGAACATTTGTGTCAGTTTCTCAGGCTTTTTCTCCTGCTAGCATTGCAGCCTGGCAAATGTGTTAAGTGTCCACCAGGTATCAGGCCTCCTTGGTCCAGAGATCTCCTTAGCATCAGGACAGGTTTCAGAGTAGCAGCCATATTAGTCTGTATCCACAAAAAGAACAGGAGTACTTGTGGCACCTTTAGAGACTAACGCATTTATTTGAGCATAAGTTTTTGTGGCCCAATGAAATGGGCTGTAGCCCACAAAAACTTATGCTCAAATAAATTTGTTAGCCTCTAAGGTGCCACAAGTACTCCTGTTCTTGTAGCATCAGGATTCATTTGCATAAACAAAATTCCCTTCCAAGCTCCCTGACACATACAGACACATACTCTGTTTAATGATATAATACATCCTTGAGAGTCCTCGAAGTTGGAGGTGTTAACTTGCATTTGTCATTTAGCTATGGAATTCTTTGGTTGTGTTCATGTAGAAATAATTACTGCCTACAGAAGTGTCCTGTCTTCAGAATTGATCTCTATCCTTTCCCATACAGTAGCTATTCTAAATTGTCTTTGATAATCACCCACCTCCTTTCCTAGACCTAGAGTTATTTTTCTAATTTCCTCTCCTGAAATCTGACAGCTCAAATTCTCCTTTGATCTTGCCTGTACCTTGGTCTGGGGGAAAAAAAGTGTTCTGGTGATTGGGATTCTTTATTTGCATGTTAATGGTCTCTTTTCCAGAGGGGTTTAGTAATGTTTCCCTGAAGTGGTACACAATAGAGCAATCATCGTTCAGTCATAGTTTTAAAACTACAGTGGTAACTTTAAAAAAAATAATTCCAGTGTAACAATAA
Source organism: Gopherus flavomarginatus (assembly GCF_025201925.1). NCBI lineage: Eukaryota > Metazoa > Chordata > Testudines > Testudinidae > Gopherus > Gopherus flavomarginatus. The sequence continues at coordinate 54,960 of NW_026114661.1, read as the reverse complement.
TTCTAACTCTGCAAACATGGTTTCTCAACAGCCACTTTTAGTCCATCGCTACATCAACTTTAGCTCTTTTTTTTTCTGTTTATAAATTATCCACAAAGATTTTGATTTTTGTTATTGTACACTTTTTTCCTGTAATTGTTTTAACACTTTATTCAAGTACATCTCAATTTGAGTTCACAAACAGTTTGATTTGACTGTCTTTTACTATTCATTGTCTTTGTGGTGTGTGATTGAAGACATCTACATTAGATGGAATCGTTGCTAACATTTGAGTGAATGACAAATGCTATGAACAGGGAGTCCATGACAAGATGTATTTTCTTGCAGATACCTTTTATTTGCATGTGGTGATGGGAATTCAGATAAAGGACTGATATTCTTCAATGCCTGTAACAGGTTTCACGGAAAAGCGTATAAAAAAGGATGCAAAAAGCAAGTCAAAATTTGTGAAAATGTGGCTCATTGTTCACACTAATGATTTAATCCTAGTTTATAAATCCTATCACAAAAATATAGACCCCACACTGATGAGAGAGGCACCAGAAAGGTCCTGGGGGCGGGGGAAGGGGGGGGCTAGCCCCACCCCTCTGGCCCCATCAATTATGTATGGTAGAGAGACGGTCTTTAAAATGCAGAAAATTGCTGTCAACTGGGGGAGAAATCAGCCTGAGCAGGAGACTGCTGGAATGACTCCTGAAGCCAGAGGTGGAACTCCCATCCAGAGATCTCCATTCTGACCCTACAGGGAGTGCAGCTCACTGCAAGAGTATGTCTGACACAGTGAGCCTAAGTTAGCTGTCCAGCCAGAAGGAATCCTCAAAAAACCGCTATGCAGATGGCCCCGAAGTAAGAAAGTACCGCTTAGCATTTTTCCCTTTGAGTTGGCTCTGGGAAGAAGTTATTCTTGCACTGGGGCATATAATTTTTCTTTTGATCCCCCATCAGAAAAGACTTAAGAAGGGCCACAAAGGGCAGGGTCCCCCTGTCACAAAATAAACTGGGGCCTGCGTATAAGCCACCCAGAAATAACTGGGCATGGATGGGTCTCCCATTGTCTGGGAGAAAAATGTAAGGGGTCTCTTTCATAACTTCTCTCTGGGTTTCCCAGCACGCATTGTCTAATTTGTATATGTCACTTTCACTGTAAGATCACTGGAATGAGGCTACTGTCATTGCTGGCCTTCTGTAGGTCTAAGGAGCTTGCGCTCAACACTCTGTGGATTTTTTGTTCTGTGTTTGTACCGTGCCTACACAAATAGGGTCCTGGTCTGTAGCTGGAGTTCTAAGCACTACTGCAATAATAATAGTGGAGGCGTACATACAGTAAGTAATAATCAATAACACTTTCAGACTTAGTGATTTTTAGCCTATGTCCATTATAAGCAGACCAAAACCTTGCAACTGAATTCTATCCAAATTGAGGACGTTCTGATTCAGAACTGAACTTTGCAATTTGGGCTCATCTGTAAATGTGATCGTATACAGTACCCGCATTGACTGTACTGAGGGAACTTCTGAAGAAAGGGGCAAAATCGAACTAGCTAGAGACATAAAAGTAAAGCCAATTAATGGCTATTAGGCAGTTTGTGTAAGGAATGGTGTCCCTAACCTCTGCTTGTCAGAGAGTGGAGATGGATGGCAGGAGAGAGACCACTTGATCATTTCCTGTTAGATTCACTCCCTCTGGGGCACCTGGCATTGGTCACTGTTGGTAGACAGGATACTGGGCTGGACGGACCTTTGGTCTGACCCAGTATGGCCATTCTTATGTTCTTGTTCACCAAGAAGATTGGTAGTGATTGAACATCTAACACAGTGAATGCCGGTGAAAATGAGGTAGGATCAGATGCTATAATAGGGAAAGAACAAGTTAAAAATTACTTGGACAAGTTAGATGCCTTCAAGTCACCAGGACCTGATGAAATGCATCTTAGAATACTCAAGGAGCTGGCTGAGGAGATATCTGAGCCATTAGTGATTTTTCTTTGAAAAATCATGGAAGATGGGAGAGATTCCAGAAGACTGGAAAAGGGCAAATATCATGCCCATCTATAAAATTCCTATCAGGGAATTAAAGACTAGTCGGTGTAACTTTTGTACCCAGACAGATAATGGACCAAATAATTAAGCAATCAGTTTGCAAAATCTAGAAGATAATAAGGTGATAAGTAACAGTCAGCATGGATTTATCAAGAACAAATCATGTCAAACCAACCTGATAGCTTTCTTTGACAGGGTAGCAAGCCTTGTGGATGGGGCAGGGGGAGCAGTAGACATGGTATATCTTGACTTTAGTAAAGCTCTTAATACTATCTGGCATGACCTTCTCGTAAACAAACTAGGGAAATGCAACCTATGTATGAGCTACTATAAGATGGGTGCATAACTGGTTGTAAAACTGTTCCAAAGAGTAGATATCAGTGGTTCATAGTCATGCTGGAAGGACATAACCACTGGGATCCTGCAGGGATATATGGGTTCTGTTCTGTTCAATATCTTCATCAATGGTTTAGATCAGTGGTCACCAACCCATAGATTGTGATCGACTGGTCAATCCTGAAGCCCTTGCCACTTGATCATGATCGCCGGTCATTAAAAGTCCGGAGGGAGGGGCATGTGACTGCGTGCTGCTCCTAACTCCCTGGGGCTGCGACAAGCAGGGAGTCTGCCGCAGCCGTGCTGCACTACCAACCGAGAGCCACCAAGGTAAGTGCAGCCCGGTGGGAGCCCGCACCCCCAACCCCCAGCACTGAGCCCCCTCCAGGAGCCAGCATTCCCTACCACCTCCTGCACCCCAAACCCATGTCCCAGCCCTGAGCCCTCTCCCAGAGTCATTATCTCATACCCCCTCCTACATCCCAACACTCTGTCTCTGCCTGGAGCCCCCTCTTGCACTCAAGCTTCCTCCCAGAACTTTCACCTCTCACACCTTCCTGCACCCCAACCCTCTGCCCTAGCCTCATCCCGGAGCCCCCTCCCACATTGCGGACCCCTTGGCCCAGCCCAGAGCCTGCAACCCCTCTGAAAACCCAACCCCCTGTCCTAGTCCAGTGAAAGTGAGTGAGGGTGGGAGACAGTGAGTCATGGGGGAGGGCGGGATAGAGTGAGCAGGCTGAGGATTTGGAGAAGGAGTTGGGTAGATCCTGGGTTACACGTAAATTCAAAAAGTGATCTTGTGAGGAAAAAGGTTGGAGATCACTTGTTTAGATAATGGCATAGAGAGTACACTTATAAAGTTTGTGGACCATACCAAGTTGGGAGAGGTTCAAGAGCTTCGGAGGATGGATTATAATTCAAAATGGACAAACTGGAGAAATAGTCTGAAGTAAATAGGATGAAATTCAATAAGGACAAATGCTAAGTATTCCACTTAGGAAGGAACAATCAGTTGCACTCATACAACATTGGTAAATGACTGCCTAGGAAGGAGTACTACAGAAAGGGATCTGGGGTCATAGTGGACCACAAGCTAAATATGACTCAACAGCGTAACACTGTTTGAAAAAGTGAACATCATTCTGGGATGTATTAGCAGGATATTTTAAGCAACACAAGAAGTAATTCTTCCCCTCTACTCCGCTCTGATTAGGCCTCAGCTGGAGTATTGTGTCCAGTTCTGTGGGACATTTTTCAGAAAAGATGTGGATAAATTGGAGAAAGTCCAGAGAAGAGCAACAAAATGATTAAAGGTCTAGAAAACGTGACCTATGAGCGAAGATTGGAAAAAAAATGGGTTTGTTTAGTCTGGAAAAGTTAAGACTGAGAGGAGACATGACAGTTTTTTTCAAGTATGTAAAAGGTTGTTACAACGAGAAGGGAGAAAATTGTTGTTCTTAACCTCTGAGGATAGGACAAGATGCAATGACTTAAATTGCAGAAAGGAAGGTTTAGTTTGGACATTAGGAAAAAACTTTCTAACTGTCAGGATGGTTAAGCACTGGAATAAATTGCCTAGGTAGGTAGTGGAATCTCCATCACTGGAAATTTTTAATAGCAGGTTGGACAAACACCTGTCAGGGATGGTCTGTATAATACGTAGTCCTGCCATGAGTGCAGGGAACTGGATTAGATGACCTCTCAAGGTCCCTTCCAGTCCTATGATTAAAGTGAAAGCTGGTGAGTGGTCTTGTCCCATTATTCTTAAATGGGTTTGGAATTTCAGTAGATTGATTGGAGATCATTTACCACTTATTACCATGACTATTTCTTGAACGATAAGTATTTTCACAGTAGGTGCAGACTTCCCAGTACTGCTCCTTTGAACAGTCCCTGTTCTTTTGCCATATGTGGGTTAAACAGACCATATAAGTCATAAGAACAGCCACACTGGGTCAGACCAAAGATCCATCAAGCCCAGTATCCTGTCCTCTGGCAGTGACCAATGCAAGGTGTCCCAACAGGAATGAACAGACAGGTTATCATCGACTGATCCATGCCCTGTTACCCAACCCCAGCTTCTGGCAAACAGAGGCTAGGGACACCATTCCTGCCCATCCTGGCTAACAGCCATTGATCAGGGGTTCTCAAACTGTGGGTCAGGACCCCTCAGGGGGTGCTGAAGTTATTAAATAGGGGGTTGCGAGCTGTCAGCCTCCACCCCAATCCCACTTTGCCTCCAGCATTTATAATGGTGTTCATATAATAAAAACAGGTTTTTAATTTATAAGGTGGAGGTCATGCTCAGAGGCTTTCTTTGTGAAAGGGGTCACCACTACAAAGTTTGAGAACCAATGCCATTGATGGACCTATTTTCCATGAATCTATCTAGCTCCTCCATTATACCATTGCCTTTCACAACACCTTCTGGCAAGGAGTTCCAGAGATTGACAGTGCATGGCAAGAAAAAATACTTTCTTGTGTTAGTCCACCGCAAGAACTTTTGTACATAGAATCAAGGTAAAAAGAGAGTCCATAATGGAGTGGTTAGGAAACAATTTTTTGCAGAAAATTTTAACAAAAAATGAAAAGAGAGTCAAATGAAAACTTCTTGGTTTTCAGGTTTTACAAAAAGTGTACATCTTTGAAGGAAAGCATACACTTTCCACAGTATCTGTTTTGTCAAAAATTCAATTTTACAACAGAAATTTCAACCAGTTCTAGTTCATGACACATATTTAATTTTGGGGGAGATAAACCTGCAGTGGTACTAACAGAACAAACTTTTTTTCCCCTGGGGATATTCCATCTCTTCCTCCTGACAATTTTCTGCAAGGGAAAAGATAAACATTGTTAGTTGTTGCTAACAGGAACACCTTTTATTTTTATTTCCAATTAAATGTCCCATAAACACTCAGGCGATGGATTACTAAAAGGGCAAAGATTTGCATTGACTTAAACTCTGTGTAGTTTCATTGACATCCATATGACGGCACATGCTCTAGGCGAGCAATGAATTTGACTCATTGTTTGTAGATGGAAAGCATCATGTGGATTTTAAAAATAATATAAAAAAAGAATGATACCAAATGGGTTGTGTGCAGTGTAGTTTTAGCCATGTCAGTCCCAGAATATTAGACAGACAAAGTGAATGAAGTAATATCTTTTATTGGGCCAACTTCTGCTGTTTAGAGAGACAAGCTTTCAAGACATACAAGAGATCTTTAGGTCTAAAAGAAGCAGTAGTTTGAAGGTGTTAAATATTGTTAGTTGTTAACACAATTAACATTATCTTTCCCCTTGCAGAAAACTATACTGAGGTCCAAAGTAAGACTTGAAGAAGAGCTCTCTCACCAACAGAAGTTGGTCCAATAAAAATATTACCTCACCCACCTTCTCACCAAATGGGTTGTTAACCAACATGGAATCCCTTTTACCTTTCAGAGAATGCTATGGGTTTGACAGCCCGGGGACAGGGCAGGAGCAGAGAGAAAGAGAGTAATGTGAGTCTTGTACATGGCTTTGCTGCTTTTTTTTTTTGGTCAGTATCTGTTATTAGTAAGAATACCTTACCACAGATCTCTCAAACCCAGACCGCACATTTGAACTGTCACTTTCACCTCTGATTTCTGGCAAGATTCACAAACCTTTTGATAGGCGCTCAGTAACGTATTCAGTATATCAAGATCCAAAGAAAAGGCAGCGCTTCTGTTCTATGGTGGTGAGAGGCAGAGCGCTGGACTCTTTGTAGTCCATAACTAGTGAGTTCAAAAGCACCAACAAAGGATTTTTTCTACAACTTTTATTCTGAGTAAAATGTATTCAGTTAACAAAGAGTGAGAATAGTGGTCTTAAAACAATTTTCATGTCAGAAACTGGGTTTTCAGTGATATAATGAACTAATGTACTGGAAAAGGATGAAAATAATTAGATCAGGGAGTGCATCTGATAGGAGAAATGAAATTGATCTGTATTTATACACTTTTTTTTCTATAATAGGACTTCCTGGTTACTTTAATAACCAATAGAAAAAGGCAATCCCATGGTAAAATTCCAACTCTACCCATTTGTGTGCTGTGAACTGGCAGCTTACAATTTGGATGAGACCACTAGATTCCAAGAATTTGGAAATTATCAAAAAACTGGTGCATTTAGGTCTAAATTTAGTCAATGGAAAAAACTCAAGTGCTTAAAGTTTGGCAGATGCTGAAGTTCTTTGCTGAACTGGGGCCTTATTTTCCACTTCAAGGAGTGGAACTGATTGATGGCTTATATTAAAAATATAGAAGAATTGGGAGAGTGGCTTCATCTCTCCAGCACCTCTTAATGGGGAAATATATTTGTTCCCTAATTTTAAAATACAAAAGTTTGTTGTTAAGTCAAAGATACTTAACATTAAAGAATAAAGCAAAAGCCACTTAAAGAATAAGAACTTATTGGCAAATGCATCATCACATCTTCCCCAGGTTCTGCAGAAACTACAGAAGAAGTCATCTTTAGTGGTCAGAACAGGACTGGAAGCATTGTGGATTCTGTTTTTAACTATGCCATTGCCTTGATACTTGGTCAAGACACATTGCAACACTGAGAATCACGATGCCTAACTTCTAGGTGCCTAGAAAAAATATAGGAACTACACTGCAATCCACAAAGCTGAGTTAGGTGCTTAGGGTCCCTGTACAATGAATGGGAGGGGTAGGCTCCTAAAAATGTGATCCACGTAGACCAGCATGCTAGAAAGGGAGCCATCAAAGGTAGCCCATGAGATATGCTAAGCACTGACCTCTCTGAGAGAGGCGTCTATGGCTAGGTTGGAGAGAGGCACCTGTCTCCTCTTAGTGATCCATGAACAGGAATCAGCCTCCTGGAGTCAGGTGGCTTAGGCGCCTAAGGTGATTTTGAAGGAAATGACTTAGACACCTACCTTACATCACACAAAACAGCCTAAGGAAGAGGTGGTGGTGTCACTGCCCACTTTGTAACTTTCAGCCCAATGGTTAGAGCAGTCCACTGGGATGTAGGAGACCCAGGTTTTGTACCTCTCTCCCTGGCAGAGCAGAGGAGAGGACTGGAACTAGGGTCTTCCATGTCTCAGGGTTGTTCTCTGAATACTGGGCTAAAAGTTATAAAGTGGGTACCACTACCACCATCACCTGGATATTTGAATGGGACCCAATCCAGTAAGAGGCCTCTGAGCACACCCACCAGGTTGGGCCCCACATGCAACATCAGCAACTGAATGCCTATCTTGCCTGGATTTGTTAATCACTCTGGAGCCTTGGTGGGAGATAGGTATCTGGATGCTCAGATGCAGACAGCAATACTCATTTTTAAAGGCAAAACATGGGTGCCTAGGGACATTTTTTCCTGAAAACTTAAATGCTGAGTGAGTTAAGTGTCTCTTGAGTTCACCAAGGACTTTGTGGATTGCAATGAAGCGAAAATTGGGACTTTGGCACCTAAAGCACAAACTTTGTTGCCTAAGTACCTCTGTGGATCTGGGCCTTAGCTTCTCTCTGCATCCATCTCCCTATTTGTAAAATGAATATAATAATGCTTACTTAACTTACAAGGGTGTTGTGAGGTATAGTGTAATGTCTGTAAAGCAGTGTGAGAACCGAGAATGCAAGTCATTACATACTATAAGTACAAAGCGGTATTGTAATTCCTTAGACTTTCCTACCTGCTTATGAAAGTAGTCTGGTGCTAGGATTGGGAAGGGACTATCCTGCTGCCTCATATTACCTCATGCTGGCACCCTTCCCAGGTGTGTCTCATACTGGTAGTTGAAGTCCAGGTTTTAAAGGGTTTTTGTGGATCTTTATATTGAAAGGAGAGACTGGGGAGGGATGAAATGAGGGGCTTTGGATGGAAAATGCTTAGAAACACCAAATTCAGGATTAACTCAGCCCATGGTTTGTTTTTGTTATTGGCCATTGCTAAAGGCCACCTTTAGAAACTGTTAGTGTGTTGAGAGTAAGGTGGGGACACTTCCCAACTACTCTGCTACTGCTATAACTACTGAGGCGAAGTCTACATTTCAATGCACTATACTTATGTCACTGTTGTGTAGACACTTCCTACATAGATGGAGGGTTTTTTCAGCAATTTATTAAATCCACGTCTCAGAGGTGGTAGCTAGCATGACAGAAGAATTTTTCCATTGATTTAGCTGTGCCTACACTGTGGGTTAAGTCAACCTAGCTAAAGTACTCAGAATGCGAATTTTTTATGGCCCCAAGTGATATCGCTAGGTTGATCTAATTTAAGTATAGACGAGTCCTGAGAAATGGCTTTTATGGCTTGTGAAACAGAGCAAGAGAGAGAATAGCTCCTCTGGCTTCTTATCTTGAGGCAGGACACACATCTGGACTATAACTATTAATAACCAGACTTTTAAAAGCTGTAAACCTTTTGGTTACTCATCAAATATTTAACTTTTCTATGGCCACTCTGAGCCCTTGGAGACCTTCTTTCATGAGTGTTTTGGAACCAGCATCGAAGAACGGTACTTTCAAGGTGTCATAAACAGATAAGTAAAAGTTAATAGAACAAAGTGTTTCATATCTCTTTGCCTGGAAAAGGTTAACAAGAACAGTGAGCCTGGCTGTCACCTGACCAGAGGACCAATCAGAGGACAGGATACTTTCAAATCTTGAGGGAGGGAAGTTTTTTGTGCTGTGCTGTTAGTGTTTGGTGGCTGTTCACTCTGGGGGCTCAGAGGGATCAGACGTGCAACCAGATTTCTCTCTAATCTCCCTGATACAGGCTCTTATAAGTTTAGAATAGTGAGTACGAGGTAGATAAAGCGAGTTAGGCTTATGTTTGTTTTCTTTATTTGCAAATGTGCATTTGGCTGGAAGGAGTTCAAATGTGTATTTGGCTGAAAGGAGTTCAAATTGGTATTTTGCTGAAAAGATTTTAATTTGTACCTGTATACTTAGGCTGGAGGGTATTCCCGGCGTCTATAGCTGAAAGACCCTGTACCTACTCCATCTTAAATTTACAAAGATAATTTTTACTGTTTTTTTCTTTCTTCAGTTAAAAGCTTTTCTTGTTTAAGAACCTGATTGTTTTTTATTCTGGTGAGACCCCAGGGGACTGGGTCTGGATTCACCAGGGAATTGGTGGGGAGAAAGGAGGGAAGGGGGAGAGAGGCTGATTTCTCTCTGTGCCAGGATTACTGTCTCTCTCAGGGAGAATCTGGGAGGGGGAGAGAGAAGGAGAGGGGAAGGTAAATTTTCCTCTCTGTTTAAAGATTCAAGGAGTTTGAATCACAGTGATCTTCCAGGGTAACCCAGGGAGAGGAAGCCTGGGAGAGGCAACGGTGAGGGACTGGGTCTTGGGGGTCCCTGGGCAAGGTTTTGGGGGAACCAGAGTGTACCAGGCACTGGAATTCCTGGTTGGTGGCAGTGCTACAAGTACTAAGCTGGTGATTGAGCTTAGAGGAATTCATGCTGGTACCCCATCTTTTGGATGCTAAGGTTCAGGGTGGGGGTTTATACCATGACACAAGGATATCACAAGTATTAGCAGTAAGAACTTACTGATCTTTGATGTCATTCTAGGAACTATTGCTTTCAGGTCAAGGCTTCCAAAGATGGTGAAAGCTACATGGCAGTACTCATCTGGTCAGAGACAGAAAAAGTCATGAACTGTGCTCGTAAAGCATAGGCTTTTTGAAAGACTCTGCATTTAAAAATCTGGTCCTGTGAAATATGTCCATCTCTCTATCGCAAGCTAGACAAAACAATATATTAATGTGATTCTGTCATCATACTAGTTAATAGAAGCCTTAGGGAAATCTTAAATGTATACTGTCAAACTATTTTTGAATCATTTATTTACTCATTTCTATTCATTTCTATTCTTGGTAGTTTCATACAGTGACTTTTCTTCTTTAATCATATTTTTTTCTTCCACTGCATGTACTTTTATTATGGTAGGGTTGCTGGTGAGGTCAGAGCTGCAACAAATAACTTTCAAAAACAAAAACATTCAGTGCTGAAACAATTGTTTTGAAGGAATAAAACTGCACTTACAAAGAACTACACTGACTTCACACACAAATAAAAAGAAGAAAAACCTCTCAAGTGAAAATAATAATTTAAAAATAGAATTGTTCTGGTTGTTAGGTAACAGTAGAATAAAATCCATGAAAACAATTAGTGATCAAACATCAGTTATGACTTTTGTGTCTCTTCTTTTCCTTAAAAAAAAATCACATGGAATTAAATAGTCAAACTGTACTAGAAAATGATGTTTTATTAAATTAATAAACAGGCATTCTAATTCCTCTTCAATGTGGAAAAAAATAAGATGTTTTTTGTATTGGAATTTACAATACAGAATTGTTTTTACTTAATTTATCAATTGACCATGATAATCTAAACTTAACAGGTAGCTTTTTGTACAACTTTCATAGAGCTTATTTAGTCTTTACCAGTTTTGAATGGTCTTCTTATCACTTTTATCCTACCATTCAAATTTTTAGAAATAGGAGGGAAATATCAAAGTTTTGCTACTTTTCCCTTGACTGAAAGTAAAGTGCAAATAGACAGTCAGTGCAATCTGTAGACTATTAATACTGATAATTTTCTACTAAAACTTCAGCATGTCACTTAATCTGCAAAAAGATGTTTAGAATGCGCTTATTAAAGGTGTGTGGTTCCTGTTCATTTTTGGTGAGAGGTTGTCTTGCCTTCCTTTTCTGATCTCTTTGAGCAACTCCTTAGCCTCTTTCATATAAATTCTGATGGTCTGTTAGGGACTGATCAGTACCCACTGAAGTCAATGGAAACATCTATGAGAATAATGGATCCTGAACACTTCTGAAAATCTTGCTGTTTCATTGTGGTGCCTTAATGGGAGCTAAGCTCTTTTGGAAATCTGGCCGTATGAGCCCTATCTTATTCTCTTTAAAAGTTGAAGTATTTCCAGTAACTCGCTTAATTAGTTGAGGGTCAAATCCATCTCTTATTTATCTAAATAGTTTCTGAGGCTTGGGTCCTGAAGCTTGTGATGTTTAACCCCCACTCTGTACTGGGGTAACCACTGAGCCTGCCTGTTCCCACCAGCCTGGCCCCCTTACACTGTCCTGCCTGTTCCACAGCCTGGCCCCCTTACACTGTCCCTCAAGCCTCCTCCAGCGCACACACAGTAGGGACCCACCCAGCTGCAGAAAGACACAGACACTGAAATTAGCTCTCCAGGGGAAGACAGCTAGGGAATTGCTCAGCCCTCAAGTGCACTCCCCCTCCGGAGTGTAAACCCAAAATTGTATTGTCTTGCAGTTCACAGAAAACTGTACAGTGTAAGCACATAAAATTCACGTCCCTCCCTCAATGTGGAGGAAGATATGCACAACTTTTGGCACCTCAGTCATGATTTTCACAACTGGTTTAGAGCAAACAAAAACGTTGAACTTACAAAAGAGAGATTTTAAAGTGATAGCAAAGAGATCAAGCAGATAAGCCTATTAACAAAAACCTGCAAACTGAGGCCAGCGCACTAGATAGGTTGTCATAAACAGATAGCTAAGGGTTAATGTCTCTTTCACCTGAAGCACCTGACCAGAGGACCAATCAGGAAACCGGATTTTTTCAACTTTGGGTGGAGGGATTTGAGTGTCTGAGTCTTTGTTTTCTGGCTGCCTGCTTTCTCTGAGCTTTGGAGAAGTAGTTCTACTTATTAGTCTTCTGTTTCTAAGTGTAAGGACAAAGAGATCAGATAGTAAGTTATATGGTTTCTTTTCTTTGGTATTTGCATGAATATAAGTGCTGGAGTGCTTTGATTTGTATTCTTTTTGAATAAGGCTGTTTATTCAATATTTTTTTAAGCAATTGACCCTGTGTTGTATTATCTTAATACAGAGAGAACATTTGTACTTATTTTTCTTTCTTTTTATATAAAGCTTTCTTTTAAGACCTGTTGGAGTTTTTCTTTACTTCAGGGAAATTGAGTCTGTACTCACCAGGGAATTGGTGGGAGGAAGAAATCAAGGGGAGATTTGTGGGTTGGATCGCTAGCCTGATTTTGCATTCCCTCTGGGGGAATAGGAAAGTACTTTTTGTTTCCAGGATTGGGAACAGAGAGGGAGATTCACTCTGTTTGGATTCACAGAGCTTGTGTCTGTGTATCTCTCCAGGAGCACCTGGAGGGGGGAAGGGAAAAAGGATTATTTCCCTTTGTTGTAAGACTCAAGGGATTTGGGTCTTGGGGTCCCCAGGGAAGGTTTTTCAGAGGGACCAGAGTGCCCCAAAACACTCTAATTTTTTGGGTGGTGGCAGCAGGTACCAGGTCCAAGCTGGTAACTAAGCTTGGAGGTTTTTCATGCTAACCCCCATATTTTGGACGCTAAGGTCCAAATCTGGGACTGAGGTTATTACATGAGTGGCAGCCGGTGGAATGATATAGACAGAATCCAGAAGCCAGTGGAAATATTTTATTTTTCTCTTCTCTGCTAAGGGCTTTTTAGCAGAGAGAAACAGTTGGTTTTAAAAGGGAACCAGAGAGAATTTTTTTTTCTGCTCTCTCTGGCAGTTTGTGGCTTGCATGTTAAGGGTCTTTTGTCATGCAATAGCCCTCCCATTAGGAGGCAAGTACCAGCACTTATAGGCATGCAAATAAAGTGGTTTTTCTGGTTTCCCTTCATTGAACATTAGCTAGAGAGAGAAAAGGAAAAAAAGCACTGTTGCTAGGCAGACTCCAGGAGGGAACAGAGCCTGCAGTTCAGAAGATAAACACCGGAGGGCACCCCAACACAAGAAAACAGGAACCATGACTTCTAAGGCAAAAATTGACGCCGAAGAACAAATCAAAGAAGCTGAACACAGGAGACAACTGGAAATAAAACAAAAAGAGATGGAGATGAAAGAAAGAGAAGAACAGATCAAAGAGGCAGCCTACCAAAGAGAACAGGCAGCCAAAGAGGCAGCCAAGGAGGCAGCACACAAAAGAAAACTAGAAGAAGAAGAGGTGGCCTACCGAAGGAAACAAGCAGAAGAAGAGTTGGCCCACCGCCGAGAAATGGAAAAGCACCAAAAAGAAATGGAAAAACAACAAAAAGAGAATGAAGAGAAGGAAAACAGAGAAAACATGAACTGGAGTTGGCAAAAGCTGGGCTGCATGTGCCAGCCAACCCTAACAACCCGGCGCCAATTATTGCTCCACAGCACAGGAAATTTCCCACCTACAAGGCAGGTGATGACACCGAGGCCTTCTTGGAAAATTTTGAAAGAGCCTGTCTTGGGTACAGCATTCCCGAAGACCAGTACATGGTAGAATTGAGGTCACAGCTCAGTGGACCTTTAGCAGAGGTGGCAGCTAAAATGCCTAAGCACCAAATGAATGACTATAAACTTTTCAAACCAAGGCCAGATACAGGATGGGAATAACCCCAGATCATGCCCGTCGGTGCTTCAGAACCCAAAAGTGGAAACCAGAGGTGTCATTTCCCAAACACGCCTACTACATTGCAAAAAACTATGAGGCCTGGCTAACAGGAAACAACATTCAAACCTTGGAAGAACTGAACCTCCTCATACAAATGGAGCAGTTCTTGGACGGTGTTCCTGAAGACATCACACGGTACATACAAGATGGAAAACCCAAAGATGTCGCTGAGGCGGGGGAGATTGGAGCCAAATGGATGGAACTGGCAGAAAGCAAGAAAGCTACTGTCAAGGGGAACGATTACCCCAGGGGGCACACAGACCATAAACCCTACCACCGAGGACAGCCAAAGACCCCACAGACCACCCAAGTAAAGCCACAGATACCCTACCCTTCAACCTCACCAGTCTCCAGTAACTCACCTCGGCCCAGTGACCCATCAGATGGAAGATGCTTTAAGTGTAATGAACTGGGACATATCAAGGCCAAGTGTCCCAAGAACACCATGCGAGTGCAATTCATTACACCACCATCACACCAAAGATCCCAGGCCCGGATGCCTCTCAAATACCCTTGGAGCGAAGGGAAAATTTGAGAGTGGGCGGAAAGAAGGTTACTGCGTGGAGAGACACGGGGGCACAAGTGTCAGCTATCCACCAATCCTTCGTTGACCCCAAATTCATCAACCCAAAGGCCAAAGTTACAATTTACCCCTTCATGTCACAAGCTGTAGACTTGCCTACAGCTCAACTGCCTGTCCAGTACAAAGGCTGGTCAGGAATGTGGACTTTTGCAGTCTATGACAATTATCCTATCCCCATGCTACTGGGGGAAGACTTGGCCAACCAGGTGAGGCGGGCCAAGAGAGTGGGAATGGTTACACGTAGCCAAACCAGGCAAGCTTCCAGACCCATTCCTGTTCCTGAACCGTCCACAGAGGCCCCGTCTGTGTTACCAGAGACCCAGACAGAGGTAGAGGACCCGGATTCCATGCCTACCACTGAAACAGCCACAGCATCTCCAGTCCCAGGCCCGGAACTGGAACAGCAACCAGCACCAGCAAGTGCAACTACATCTTCAAACTCAACGCCAGAGGGCGCCAGCGAGCCAAAACTGGCAGAAGCAACAGACAGCCATACCCAAAAGGCTCAGCCAGAGCCTGAATTACCCTCAGGTGCACCAGCGGAGAGCGGTTCACCAGCAACGGAAACAACCCCATCACCTACATCGCTTCCAGAGGGACCAAGCCCAAGTCCACAGTCTGAGGAAGAACTGGTGACCCCAGCCTCAAGGGAACAGTTCCAGGCTGAGCAGGAAGCGGATGACAGCCTTCAGAAAGCTTGGGCGGCGGCACGGAGCACCCCACCGCCTCTCAGCTCTTCTAATCGATCCCGGTTTGTTACAGACCAAGGACTTTTATACAAGGAAATTCTTTCTGGTGGACACCGGGAAGAATGGCAGCCGCAAAAACAGTTGGTGGTTCCAACTAAGTACTGAGGGAAGCTCTTAAGCTTAGCCCATGATCATCCCAGTGGCCATGCTGGGGTGAACAGAACCAAAGACCGGTTGGGGAAGTCCTTCCACTGGGAGGGGATGGGCAAGGATGTTGCCAAGTATGTCCGGTCTTGTGAGGTATGCCAAAGAGTGGGTAAGCCTCAAGACCAGGTCAAGGCCCCTCTCCAGCCACTCCCCATAATTCAGGTCCCATTTCAGCGAGTAGCTGTGGATATTCTGGGCCCTTTCCCAAAAAGACGCCCAGAGGAAAGCAGTACGTACTGACTTTAGTGGACTTTGCTACCCGATGGCCGGAAGCAGTAGCTCTAGGCAACACCAGGGCTAACACTGTGTGCCTGGCCCTAACAGACATCTTTGCCAGGGTAGGTTGGCCCTCCGACATCCTTACAGATTCAGGGTCTAATTTCCTGGCAGGGACCATGGAAAAACTGTGGGAAACTCATGGGGTGAATCACTTGGTTGCCACCCCGTACCACCATCAAACCAATGGCCTGGTGGAAAGGTTCAGTGGAACTTTGGGGGCCATGATACGAAAATTCATCAACGAATTCTCCAATAATTGGGACCTAGTGTTGCAGCAGTTGCTGTTTGCCTACAGGGCTGTACCACATCCCAGTTTAGGGTTTTCACCATTTGAACTTGTGTATGGTCACGAGGTTAAGGGGCCATTACAGTTGGTGAAGCAGCAATGGGAGGGGTTTACGCCTTCTCCAGGAACTAACATTCTGGACTTTGTAAGCAACCTACAAAGCACCCTCCGACACTCTTTAGCCCTTGCTAGAGAGAACCTAAAGGATGCTCAAGAAGAGCAAAAGGCCTGGTATGACAGACATGCCAGAGATCGGTCCTTCAAGGTAGGAGACCAGGTTATGGTCTTGAAGGCGCAACAGGCCCATAAGATGGAAGCATCATGGGAAGGGCCATTCACGGTCCAAGAGCGCCTGGGAGCTGTAAACTACCTCATAGCATTTCCCAATTCCTCACTAAAGCCTAAAGTGTACCATGTTAATTCTCTCAAGCCTTTCTATTCCAGAGACTTACAGGTTTGTCAGTTTACAGTCCAGGGAGAGGATGCTGAGTGGCCTGACGGTGTCTACTACGACGGGAAAAAAGACGGTGGCGTGGAAGAGGTGAACCTCTCAACCACCCTGGAACGTCTGCAGCGACAACAAATCAAGGAGCTGTGCACTAGCTTCGCCCCATTGTTCTCAGCCACCCCAGGACGGACTGAACGGGCATACCACTCCATTGATACAGGTAATGCTCACCCAATCAGAACCCCACCTTACCGAGTGTCTCCTCATGCCCAAGCTGCTATAGAACGGGAGATCCAGAACATGCTACAGATGGGTATAATCCGCCCATCTACCAGTGCATGGGCATCTCCAGTGGTTCTGGTACCCAAACCAGATGGGGAAATACGCTTTTGCGTGGACTACCGTAAGCTAAATGCTGTAACTCGTCCGGACAACTATCCAATGCCACGTACCGATGAGCTATTGGAAAAGTTGGGACGTGCCCAGTTCATCTCTACAATAGACTTAACCAAGGGGTACTGGCAAGTACCGCTAGATGAACCTGCCAAGGAGAGGTCAGCATTCGTCACCCATGCGGGGGTGTATGAATTCAATGTCCTTCCTTTCGGCCTTCGTAATGCACCCGCCACCTTCCAAAGGCTGGTAGATGGTCTACTAGCTGGACTGGGAGAATTTGCAGTTGCCTACCTCGATGATGTGGCCATTTTTTCTGACTCCTGGCCCGAACACCTACTACACCTGGAAAAGGTCTTTGAGCGCATCAGGCAGGCAGGACTAACTGTTAAGGCCAAAAAGTGTCAAATAGGCCAAAACAGAGTGACTTACCTGGGGCACCAGGTGGGTCGAGGAACCATAAACCCCCTACAGGCCAAGGTGGATGCTATCCAAAAGTGGCCTGTCCCAAGGTCAAAGAAACAGGTCCAATCCTTCTTAGGCTTGGCCGGATACTACAGGCGATTTGTACCACACTACAGCCAAATCGCTGCCCCACTGACCGACCTGACCAAAAAGACCCAGCCAAATGCAGTTAAGTGGACTGATGAGTGTCAAAAGGCCTTTACCCAACTTAAGGCAATGCTCATGTCTGACCCTGTGCTCAGGGCCCCGGATTTTGACAAGCCATTCCTAGTAACCACAGATGCATCTGAGCGTGGTATAGGAGCAGTGCTCATGCAGGAAGCAACAGATCACAACTTCCATCCTGTCGTGTTTCTCAGCAAGAAACTGTCTGAAAGGGAAAGTCACTGGTCAGTCAGTGAAAAGGAATGCTATGCCATTGTGTACGCCCTGGAAAAGCTACGCCCATATGTTTGGGGACGGCGGTTCCAACTACAAACTGACCATGCTGCACTAAAGTGGCTTCATACTGCCAAGGGGAACAACAAGAAACTTCTTCGTTGGAGTTTAGCTCTCCAAGATTTTGATTTTGAAATTCAACACATCACAGGAGCTTCTAATAAAGTTGCTGATGCACTCTCCCGTGAGAGTTTCCCAGAATTCAGTAGTTAAAAAGTGTTCTTAAAATGTAGAAGTCTGTTAGTTATATACTTAGGAGTATATGTAAAGGTGTATGTGTTGTATTAATCTGTTTATTTTCAAGTTCTAGAAGGAAATCGCCGCCAGTGAGCTTCCCCACTGTCTGCAATTTGGGGGGCGTGTCATAAACAGATAGCTAAGGGTTAATGTCTCTTTCACCTGAAGCACCTGACCAGAGGACCAATCAGGAAACCGGATTTTTTCAACTTTGGGTGGAGGGATTTGAGTGTCTGAGTCTTTGTTTTCTGGCTGCCTGCTTTCTCTGAGCTTTGGAGAAGTAGTTCTACTTTCTAGTCTTCTGTTTCTAAGTGTAAGGACAAAGAGATCAGATAGTAAGTTATATGGTTTCTTTTCTTTGGTATTTGCATGAATATAAGTGCTGGAGTGCTTTGATTTGTATTCTTTTTGAATAAGGCTGTTTATTCAATATTCTTTTAAGCAATTGACCCTGTGTTGTATCATCTTAATACAGAGAGAACATTTGTACTTATTTTTTCTTTCTTTTTATATAAAGCTTTCTTTTAAGACCTGTTGGAGTTTTTCTTTACTTCAGGGAAATTGAGTCTGTACTCACCAGGGAATTGGTGGGAGGAAGAAATCAAGGGGAGATTTGTGGGTTGGATCGCTAGCCTGATTTTGCATTCCCTCTGGGGGATAGGAAAGTACTTTTTGTTTCCAGGATTGGGAACAGAGAGGGAGATTCACTCTGTTTGGATTCACAGAGCTTGTGTCTGTGTATCTCTCCAGGAGCACCTGGAGGGGGGAAGGGAAAAAGGATTATTTCCCTTTGTTGTAAGACTCAAGGGATTTGGGTCTTGGGGTCCCCAGGGAAGGTTTTTCAGAGGGACCAGAGTGCCCCAAAACACTCTAATTTTTTGGGTGGTGGCAGCAGGTACCAGGTCCAAGCTGGTAACTAAGCTTGGAGGTTTTCATGCTAACCCCCATATTTTGGACGCTAAGGTCCAAATCTGGGACTGAGGTTATTACAGGAGTCTATCTAAATAAATATTGGAGGATAATTCATCCAACTCTAGCATTGTCTCTTGAGTCCTGAGTGATGGATAATAGGAAGGGGGACAGGACTGATTTGGAGGCTGAGGGAAAGAATTCAATGCTTGTCACGGGATAGGTAGATGTGGGGGTGAGAGCTTCTGCAGTTGGGCCCAAAATCACTTTACCCAATAAATTTGGAAGAGTGGGCAACACTAGCTATCATGCATACACTGGGGATGAACAGGGTAAGTTCAAAACTCAAAAAAGACAGATCAATAAACAATGTAATTTTTTTTTTTAATTTCATGATTTTGGGGGAGGGTCTGGCACGATTTTTGATCTCTTGCGGCTGGCAATACTGAAATCTTGGACATTTCTTCAGAGACTACCAACAAAAATGTCCAAAGTGCTATTTTCAGTGGGAGGGGGGTATGAAAGGGACACCTGTACATAAGGAGCTAGACAGAAGCCAACAATTTGTTTCAAACTGTCCGCAGAAAAAGCAGTCAAATATTAACCTTCAATCACTATCCACCAAGGCTGCATTTGGACAGGTGACTTACTGCTGTTAAGTCTCATATACTCTTTCATGAACCCCACTACTTACAACTCCACAATCTCTTAAGAAAAATGCTTTGCTGTTACATTCTCAAATCAAATAATTTTCTCTGTCATACTTATGAAAGTTTCCCCATTAAATCGTGGAATGCACGTTGTTTTTCAAAAAACAAGACTTTATGGAAGTGAATTTAGAGATATTCCCATCCAATGAGCAGGATGAAGATTTTACAGATGTAGGCTACAGTCACGTAAGGAGTTATGTTTGGACACGTCCGTTCAGTTCAGTGGTGCTCCATGTGGCCCCCAGGCTATGCCCGTATGGAGCTCATTACAGCTATGGGGTTATGGGAGTACAATGAAAAGAATAGTTTTATATCACTCTAATTAGCTGTCTCAAAACCAAAAAAAAACATGGAGGCATTTGTATTACAGAAACAACTTTTTTGACTTTATTCTCTGTTCAAAGATGTAAAACAGTAATTCAACTTAAATGACCACTTTTAATCTTCAGTAAAATGTTTGCAAACTGAAAGCTGTAGAACATTTGGTATATGTATCATGTTTCCAGATTTCAGGAAATAAATATCATAAAATTCCAGCCATTATTAAATTAAATCCTTTGATATATACATAGGGGACCACCTCTAACAGGCAACCAACTGCCATGACCATTTTAACCGTATCCACAAGGTTTCCAATATAATTTTGTTTGACCTTTAGTGAAAATACCACTTTTACTAAGCAACCTATATTTCCTAGCCCTATAATTGGTTAATTAACACAAGTTTCACTGTACGTAAAATCAGACCAAAACACTTACATAGTTCTGTTGGATCTAGCAATCACATTAAGAATTATTTTTACATCTGAAGCTTACTGGAGGAAATTCTATTCCTTTTGAACACTGGAGAGCAAAACAGCAAAAGTATGTTAGTGCCCACTTTATAGCCATGCTCAAAATGAAGCACTGCATGTTATATAATTGAAGACAAATACCAACATATAGGCAGTACTGACTGATGGTTGTTTCCTTTCTGGCTCTAGGATACTAGCATAACTAAAAGGTTTGTTTGGGGATTTAAGTTTGGGAGCTGAACCAGGGTTCTGAGGTGAGAATGCTATGAACTTTTTATTTGAACTACTCCTGTACTGAAGCCTTATTTAACAAAAAAGGACATGCTAATTTGTTAGTGTGTGTTGGCTTCTCCTTTCCATTATGGCTGTTAAAGTGAACTACTGACACCACAATCATGGGAAATTGAAGTGGGGGACACCTACAGTGCCACACTATGCCATGTGTGGGCTTGTATAGACTACTCACACCTATACACTGTGTTATATTGATTTCTTTAGTTGTTGTAACAAGATCTTCCTGAGAACACTGAGAACGTAAAAGTTCTTTGACAGAGACCAGCATCAAAACTATGCCAAATAGTTTTGCTTCAAGGACATCCTCAGTCAAGTTTGAAACAATGAAACTTCCTCTTCAGTATTACTTTGATTGTTTCATTGGTCTGAAAAAAACAACAGTTGTACTTTGTGTCTGTTCAGTCCTGGGAGTGTGAATTACTAGAATCTCCTTGGCATCAAGGTTTCTGGTATTAGGGAACAATGTAAAGCAATATTTGTCAATGTATCTGAAGCAGCTAAACCCTATTTAGAAATGTTGGAGAAATTCCTTTTATGTATATATTACACGGTAATTTTAATAATAAAATAAGTTATGTTAATCAAAATCTTCTCTCTCTCTCTCCCCCCCGCCTCATTACTAGGATTCTTTAACCAAAATGAAATACTAAAGAGCTGCAACGCAATAGTTTTTGTTGTGTGCATTCAAATACTGCTTGACAATTTTACCTGCTACCTACAAGTCAGGTGACTAAAATTACTACCTAGACTACAATATAAAAAGAGGGGCATCCAGCAGTGTGAAGCTGACATGATCTTTTCTATTGCACAGTAGAAAACAGCAATGAAACTGATCAATTTCATCAATTTCATTCTGCTGCTACTTGGAAAAGCTGTAAGCCAGGGGTCTCAAAGTCCCGACCCGGAGGCCACCTGCGGCTCGAGAATCTCCCCACTCTGGCCCATGGAGGTGAGACGTATGCAGACACGTTGCCAACAATGTCTGCTGCAGGTGCCACCCCCCGCAGCTCCCACTGGCTGAAGGAGTGGGACAGAGATACCATCACTAGTTGTCAGGCAGAGTCAGCCATGGGGGCAGCATAATTAGCTGCCGGGCAGAGTCAGCCATGAAGGCAGAGTCACTTTTTTCCATAATGAATATAAACAAGTCAAAAGACCGAACACAACTACCTGATGCGCATCTTGCTGCAATCCTGAAGGTTTCAATTGCTCGGTCACTGAGGCGAAACATCAACACACTGACAGAACTGAAGTGCTGCCAGGTGTCTGGGAAACACTAAAAACTCTGGCAGGCAAAGAAAGTTGAATGATAGTTTTACTATTTCTAAGAAATTCAAAATAAAAAATACAATATAAACATTTTATTTTCTGAACACCATCTTCAGTGATATTATTGGCCTGCTGGGAGGATTTGAGGACTGGCACTGGCCTTAAGATAAACTGAGTTTGAGACACCCTGCTCGAAGCTGAATCAGACACACTGAAGCTGTTTATTCTCAGATTCTGGAAGATAACACTGACCTGAGGTTCGGAGACTCTTTACAGCCATAAGGGCTTCCTATGGTTTTCTTCCCACCTTAAGTTAAATTCTGCAAAAATTGGTAGTTTACAGTTTCTTCAAACATTGAAAATTCACTCACCAATGAAAAGTTGCCAAGTGGAATTTTCAAACCCAAATGTTATAAATACATTTAAGACAACAAGTATGATGGCACTTATTATTCTATAATTTACATAGGGATATTTTCCTATATGTTTTCCTTTCCAATACTTCTCATGCATTCAACAATTTCTCAGATTTTCACAGTTTATCTACTATTTTAGGATTGAGATAAAAAGTTGATAAAAAAATATCTATTTTAGACAGTTATAGAAACATCATCACCCAGAGATCCTGGCTGACAATGTCATTACTGAAATCAGTAAGACTTCTCTCAAAAAGTTGTGTTGTTTAAACTTTTCAGTACTCCAGAAGATTAAGTTAAATAGCCAAATCACTGAAATGCTCAACTCACTTTCCAGAAGAACAAGCAATGCAAGAAACTATTAAAAAACACAATGAAAACTGTTGTACCTTTTTGACAAAGACCATGGCTGGCACGTATCAAATCAAACAATACCAGAGGTCTGACCTGAACACTCCATTTACTGCCTCATTCAAAGTACTTCTAATTTCTACACTTAAATTGTGAGGAATATAAGGAGAAGCAAAGGACATTTCCTTTTCCATTTCACTAAGGAACACTTGGGGCAGAGTGGGTGATTCATGAAGGAATGGATCCATTATTAACTGAAAACTAGCAAGCTCTGCAGAAGGACTTTGAGGGTGAGAAACTGCTTTAGACAAGGATGCAGCCTGTTAAATTAAGTCTTATTCTCTAGAAAGCATGTTATACT
This sequence comes from Gopherus flavomarginatus, assembly GCF_025201925.1. Taxonomy (NCBI): domain Eukaryota; kingdom Metazoa; phylum Chordata; order Testudines; family Testudinidae; genus Gopherus; species Gopherus flavomarginatus. The sequence continues at coordinate 32,002 of NW_026114661.1, read as the reverse complement.
TTTGTTTTACGTGTAATCATTTCTGTTTTCATTAGTGTTATGCAATACCCGCTTCAATCTGCTCTTTGTTAATAATCATATATTTGTTACCATTATAAATAGGCCACAGCACTTTTTCTTTTTTTTAAAAGACCTGATCCTGAGCTGTAACCTTCCCAATGTTGGTTCCACTCTCTCTTTGGGGACAGCTTACCTGCTAGTTCCCGTGAGTGCCCAGTGGCAGGCTGGATGCTAAAGGGAAGAACTCTCCAAGGAAGGTTTGTGGATTAGGGTGCACCTAACATTAACCAGCAAAGCAAAATGCAACTGGCAGAATTCTGAGGAGATTGTTTGAATGGCTGAAAGGCTGGCAGCGTACAAGAGCTGACAACTACCCATCACAAGCTAAACTCCTTTATGCTGGAGATGGGAGGTAACAAGGTGACCTACAGTTCTGGGCACCCCAAGAAAGCATCACGGATGTGTCTACTTTGCAGCTGGGATGTATAATTTCCAGCTCAGGCAGACATACACATGCTAGAACTGATTAACTAGACAGCTAAAAATAGCAGTGTGGCCATGGCAGGATGGGTGGCAGCTTAGGCTAGCTGTCTGATTACAATCCTGTCTGAGATCTCATGTACGTACTCAGGCAGTTAGCCCAATCCAACACGGCAACATTGCTATTTTTAGGAATCCCAACTTGACCACAGCTAGCATGTGTATGTAGGTGAATTACGCCTCCCAGCTGCAGTGTAGTTGTACCCATAACCTATAATTAAGGCTAAGTTTTTGTCAGGAATATTTTTAGTAAAAGTCATGGACAGATCACGGGCAATAAATAAAAATTCACAGAAGCCCATGACCTGTCCCTCACTTTCATTAAAAAAATCCCTGACAAAATGAGGCGGCGGGTTCAGCACCCATTGCTGCTGGGGCTCCCGCGTCCCCCACCATGGCTGGGAGCTGCGGGTGGGTGGAGGGGGGAGAGGGGAAAGGAACTGGCTGGAAGCTCCAGCCTGAGGGCAGAAAATGTCACAGAGGTCAATGGAAGTCACGGATTCCGTGACATAATCATAGCTTTACTTATAATTTATGCAGTGATTAAATAAAAACCCACTAGGTACCAAAATAAAAACAAAGTTACCATAAATTGTAGTCTCACATCCCTGACCACAGCTCCCTCTGAAGCCAAAGGGAACTGTGCACATCTGTCTGATCGAAGATTTTGGCCCCAAGTAATTCTTTTGCAGTTCAGACTCTGCAGCATTACTGAAACATTTCTAGCATTCCTGGAACCTCACAAGTTATATTTTCTTACTTTGCACTATCTCAGTGTCAATAGCTGAGGAAAAATTAACTGTAGCAAAGGTTTCAAAGATCATAGAAAAGTTTAACTGGTGGATTAAAAGTATTTAGAATTTTTTCTTATACACCAACACCCACCCACACCACTTGACTGTGTATTTACATTCCACTACTCTATAAAGACTTATATACCCTTTTTAACCCAGATATTGATACAAGATGAAAAACCAGGAAAGTAGACCCACTTTCAATATTACACCAGCACAGTTTGATAATTTCAGTCTTGTCTAAACATTCGTTGATTTCATTAATAAGTACGTTACCACACATCATTTTTTCTTGACCACAGAAAACATGTTTGTGACAGGAAAGTAAATCATTTTTAGGTCCTCAAAGACTCCAGGAGTTAATTTTACAAGACAAACTGAGAGCTGCCAAGCTCTGCTGAGGGACAAGACACCTAGCTCAGGTTAGGTGGGGGAAGTGCACAAGCCACCTTCACCCCTTGGCCCCTCAGCTGTGTTTCTCAAACAGAACCAAGGATCTGGGTTTCTCAAACATAGCCAAGGTTGGTTGGGTCTTTTTTTCATTTAAAAAAAAAAAGGTCATCTTGCATCTGGACTCTCAGGGTTGAGAATTCTGCTCTAGCTATAACCATCCATAAACCTAAGACACTTGTTTGGCATTAATTATGTATAATCATTGATCAAATCACCCAAAAATCAATTGCGATATTGGGAGAAGAAAAATTACTTAGATTAACACAACTGCAATAATTTAACAATTCAGTAGGCAATTTACAGAACAAGTCATATCACTTTACAATGAGCATAGATCTTCCTGAAGGCTGAAAAGGCCTCTACATCTGTGTTTCTCAAAGCATTAGGGGGGCCCAGTAATGTGGGGAGAGATAGCTCAGTGGTTTAAGCATTGGCCTGCTAAACCAAGGGGTGTGAGTTCAGTTCTTGAAGGGGTCACTTAGGGATCTGGGGCAAAAATCAATAATTGGTCCTGCTAGTGAAGGCAGGGGGCTGGATTCAAGGTCCATTCTAGGAGATAGGAATATTTCCAATTATTTAAAAAAAAAATTACACAGCCACTGAGAAAAAGACTGGCAGAATCCCCCAGGAGCCAGTGAAAGGAATGAAATAGAGCATCTTGGCCCCTCCTCCATGCTGTTGCTACAAAGAGCCTGTTCCTGCCTGCACCCTCTTGCCTTTTTCCCATTCATGGGGGAGCTCTCGTCCTCCCCAAAGCACACACGCTGTTCCATTCTGGGGCAAGGAAAATGACAATGCTAAAAGCTATACTCTCTTGAAGCAATTAGAGCCAACTGGGCAAGAGAGAAGTACTCCCAGCAGTACACACCCACACCAAACACCAGCAGGCCCCTGTCCCAAGTCTAGCAACCAAAATTTCCATCAGTGCCCACCAGCACCCCAAAATCTTCCATATTTTCTTCCTGTGATTCTTTACAGCCAAAGGTTTGTGGGGTATGAAACTTTGGATCATTTGTTTGACCATTTTGTGGAACAGGGATTAAAATTGTGAGCCACAGTGTAGAGATAAGATGTCTAGTTTTTGGTGGGCGGAAGGACCAGGAATTAGCGGGGTTCAGTAGTACCTCTCATTCCCATACAAGAATGAGAAACAAACCATCAACTCTGTTCATATTGTCAAGCTGTCCAGAGTACCAAGAATGTGAGTACCAACCTCAGGGCAGACTGTTACAAAACAGGGCACAAACCTCAAGCTGGTATGTGTGTCCCTAGTTTCTTGTTTTTGAAACAGACTTCCCACAGCAAGTTTTTTTATTTTTTACTGACAAGATATCTGACTGGACCTAGCTTGTACAAGCAAGATGAAAGACACACTCTCTCTCAATGTACAGAATACATCTTTTCATCACCATGTGACTGTGCAGAAATATCTGGCACTGATGCTATTTCCACATAATTATATATATGAATAATAACAGCAGTATGACTACTAGTATTTTGCAATCCTTAATTGTTTTCTCATTGTGTCTGAAATATTTAGCAGTTATATTTCTATGATGTTGCTTGGTTATTATGGCTCCTATTATTATTTTTTATGGTGGTTTTTTTTTTTTAAATTATAAAAGATAACAGAACAGCTCTTCCCTCAACTGCTACCCACTCATCATAACAAGACAAAAATAGATGCTGCAGCTTTATTTGCTAATGTCAAGAAACTTCTGTATATACTTTTGAATCTTTGAGGGCTGGAACAGAGACTATTTAAAAAACAACACACACAGGTACTACAGTAGGTGTATTCAACAGACAAAACAAGAGATAGAGAAGAAAATGGTATTTAAAAAACAAAGCAGCTATAGAAAATATTTGTAGATTTTGTACTTCATAGAAAACCACACTAACACAATGCATTTTAACAATCAATATGCTATTCTTTCACCTCAAGACCATCTCTGAAATACTGCTTACATATGATCCAACAGATAGTGTGATCGGGTGTCCTAGCCCCACACTGGAGAAGGGTTTAATCCCATATTTTGGGCAGAGGAAGATATGCTCCCTTGCTACTGCTAGGAATGCTCAAATGAGAGCACCAGCATAAAAGGGAGCAGCCCAGCTCAGTCACGGTGGACCACCGAGGAGAGTGGACGCACACTGTGGGCTCCCTCCCTAGTGCTGCTGGAGCCCCAGATCGCAGAGGCCAAGCGTGCCAAGACACATGGGGACACCTAGCTGCCCACAGAAGCCCAAGAGGGGATGGAGTCGCCGGGACATTCACAAGACGACAATCTCAGAGGCACGGAAGACATGTGGATAACAATGCTAGAAGATAGGGTAGGAGGTAATCCAGGGGAATTAGACGTTGGTCTGGCTGTGGAACTGGGACAAAGGCAGTATGTTTTGGATGGATCCCTGCTGACCTAATGATGAATCCATTCGCTGCTATCAGGACCCTAGGTGGGGACCAGGTGGAGTAGGGAGGGTCCAAGTCCCCCTACCGTGGGTGGCAGCCCACTTCCCCACTGGCCACTAGGTCACAGAGCCCTGACTAAGAGAGCAGCCATATTGATTCTGGCCACTAGGCCTCACAGCCCTATAAGGGAGGGCAGCCATACTGACTCTGACCACTAGGCCACGCAGCCCAGCACAGGACATCAGCCACATTAACTCTGGCCACTAGGCCACACAAGGGTCGTATATACTGACCCAATAGCATATCTTGAAAACTAGAGCCAATCAACAATTTTAAGCATCATTTTCATTCTCAGTGACCCAGAATTAGTAAAGTTGGATGACATTTATTTCAGAAGCATTTTGGCTGTAGAGTAGTGTAACAGGAACATCCTGACCCATCTTAAAGATAAGGTCAGGATGACAGTGTGATAGATAGAGATGTTTTGATCAAACCAACATGTACAAGGTAATGCGTGGTAACAACCCACATCAGAGGACAGTAACTAACCACGTCAGAGGAGCAATGCGTAACTTGTTTTTATTGGCGTATAAAACGAAGCCTCAAAGGGAGTCTCTGCCTGGCCTATGGGGGGAAAAACAGAAAGTCCCGCCATTTACTGAGCTGGTCCATTGTTATGGGCATACATGTACTAATGGGTCGGCAGAGTCTGCAGATACTAGTACCGTGCTCCGTTGACAATAAACCTAGCCAGGTGCCTTTGTACCTTAATGGAGCTTGTGGTTATTGGGTGCTTTGCTCGAGGTCTGCTGTGCCAGCTACCTGCTCAGAACTGGGACGGAACACAGAGAGAACACACACACAGCCAACATCTGATGACATATTACCACTGTACTCTTTTCTTTTTAAATTAGTGAAGAAAAACTACCTACTCTATTATCTAATTTGCATATTAACACCAGGAGCTGAAATATTTTAATAGAAGGAAAAGCATTTTACCTAAATGTTTGTAGCATTCAAGTATATGAATTATTAAGCTGATCTAATGGTGCAAAAGTAGAATATTGTTTAAAAAATACAACCGGAGACTTAGAGCAAAAAGACAATTGAGGTTCTCAGTAGAAAACTATTTTCCATTTAAAAAAAAAAAGCATAATGTGGATGTCTTCACGTACAAGTAGAGTGTAAACTCCATATGGAGTCATTTAGCTTCTCTCTCTCAAAAAAAAATCGAGACAGGGCATTACAACAAATGACTGGCCAAGAAAAAAAAAGTGAGTGAAAGGGAAGTATCTAGCACTGAAACAGACAGCAGTGACAACCCGGCTTTCAAATTAAAAATATTGTATACAATCTGGAAGTTAAATGAAAAATGTCAAAGTATGTTCCATAAGTTTACATATATATATATACATATACACTCAGGCTGCCAATTAATCGCAGTTAACTCATGCAATTAATTCAAAAAAATTAATCCCGATAAATCACACTGTTAAACAACAGAATACCAATTGAAATTTATTAAATATTTTTGCATGTTTTTCTAAATTTTCAAATATATTGATTTCAATTACAACACAGAATACAAAGCGTACAGTGTTCACTTTATATTTTTATTTTTGATTGCAAATATTTGAATAGACAAACAAATATTTGAATAGACAAACAAAAGAAATAGTACTTGTCAATTCACCTCATACAAGTACCATAATGCAATCACTTTACCGTGAAAGTGCAATTTATAAATGTAGATTTTTTTTACATAACTGCACTCAAAAACAAAACAATGTAAAACTTTAGAGCCTACAAGTCCACTCAGTCCTACTTCTTATTCTGCCACTTGTTAAGACAAACAAGTTTGTTTACATTTACGAGAGATAATGCTGCCCGCTTCTTATTAATCGTGAAAGTGAGAACAGGCATTTGTATGGCACTTTTGTAGCGGGAACTGCAAGATATTTACATGCCAGATATGCTAAATATTCATATGCCCCTTCGTGCTTCAGAGGACATGCTTCCATGCTGAGGATGCTCGTTAAAAAATTAACGCATTAATTAAATTTTGATTGAACTCTTTGGGGGAGAATAGTATGCTGCTCTGTTTTATCCACATTCTGCCATGTATTTCATGTTACAGCAGTCTTGGATGATGACTCAGCACATGTTGTTCATTTTAAGAACATTTTCACACCAGATTTGAAAAAATGCAAAGAAGATACCAATGTGAGATTTCTAAAGATGGCTATAGCACTCGACCCAAGGTTTAAGAATCTGAAGTGCCTTCCAAAATCTGATCTAGACAGGGTGTGGAGCATGCTTTCAGAAGTCTGAAAAGAGCAACATTCTGATGCGGAAGCTACAGAACCCAAACTGACAAAAAAGAAAATCAACCTTTTGGTGGTGGCTTCTGATTCAGATGATGAAAATGAACATGTGGTCTGCACTTCTTTGGATTGTTATCTAGCAGAACCCGTAATCAGCATGGATGCATTTCCTCTAGAATGGTGGTTGAAGCATTAAGGGACATATGACCCTTTAGCGCGTCTGGCACATAAATGTCTTGCGATGCCAGTGTGATGCTGTACCCCATAATGACATAACTGGAATGTGTTTTCTGCTGCCTGTGCCATGTAACATATCTCTGTAAAGGTTATGGTCTACTATATCTATTCATTCTATTTGTACACAAATATCATTTTGTACTTGAGGTTAAGAATATTAGCTGTATACTTGCTTGATTTCTAAGTAACCTTTGTGAGGCATTTGGTCAGCTTCTTTAGGAAGGAATTTGCAAGCTTAAGTACCCGATCAGGAAACACTTGGGGAACAATGCATCTTGGAATGCTCCAATCCACATAAGAAGTCTTCCTGGACACATACAAGGTACCATGTGGACAATGGCTTCTGCCTGTAAAGACTGTGAGTCATGCATGGACATGTGACTTGCCCAGGTGACTCCAGAACTCCATCTTGGAGCTGGACTTTGCATAGGAGTGAGGAGGGGGTCTCCACCCACAAGAGAAAGTCTATTTAAACCCCTGGGAGACCCCTCCATTTGGTCTTCAGCTGGCTAAAGAGAGAGAATCTCCACCCCCCAAGATACTTGGAAGAAACTGGAACAAAAGGCAGTGACTGCAAGGCGTGTGAGTGATTGCTGGACCCAGGCTAAAAGGAGAATAGTCTGTAAAAGGGAGCATTCTGGAACTGGTGAGGATCTTATCTGTATTCAGTATGATTAGACATAGATTTGTGCATTTTATTTTATTTTGCTTGGTGACTTACTTTGTTCTGTCTGTTATTACTTGGAACCACTTAAATCCTACTTTCTGTATTTAATAAAATCACTTCTTACTTATTAGTTAACTCAGAGTATGTATTAATCCCTGGGGGAGCAAACAACTGTGCATATCTCTCTATCAGTGTTATAGAGGGCAAACAATTTATGAGTTTATCCTGTATAAGCTTTATGCAGTGTAAAATGGATTTATTTGGGTTTAGACCCCATTGGGAGTTGGGCATCTGAGTGTTAAAGATAGAAACACTTATGTTAGCTTGTCAAGGTTTTTTTTCCCCACTTTGAACTTTAGAGTACAAAAAGTGGGGACCTGCATGAACACTTCTAAGCTTAATTACTAGCTTAGATCTGGTACACTCCCACCAGCCAGAATTTAGTGTCTGGCACACTTTCTATTCCCCCAAAACCTTCCCTGGAGAACAAAGATCCAAACCCCTTGGATCTTAAAACAAGGAGAAATTAACCATTCGCCCTCCTTTCCCCCAGACTTTCCCCTCCCTGGGTTGCCTTGAGAGGCTTCACACCGATCCAAACTCCTTGGATCTTAAAACAAGGAAAATCAATCAGATTCTTAAAAAGAAAGCTTTTAATTAAAGAAAGAAAAAAAGTAAAAATTATCTCTGTAAAATCAGGATGGAAAATGCTTTACAGGGTACTCAGATTCATATAGACTAGAGGGACCCCCCTGCCACAGCCTTAGATTCAAAGTTACAGCAAACAGAGGTAAAAATCCTTCCAGCAAAATGAAACATTTACAAGTTAAGAAAACAAAAATAAGACTAATCTGCCTTGCCTGGCTATTACTTACAATTTTGAAACATGAAAGACTGATTCAGAAAGACTGGGAGAAACTGGGTATACGTCTGGTCCCTCTTAGTCCCAAGAGCGAACAACGAACAAAACAAAAAGCACAAAGACTTCCCTCCACTAAGATCTGAAAGTATCTTGTCCCCCTATTGGTCCTCTGGTCAGGTGTCAGCCAGGTTTACTGAGCTTGTTAGGGTACGTCCAGACTACCCGCCGTATCGGCGGGTTAAAATCGATTGCTCGGGGATCGATATATCGCGTCTAATCTAGACGCGATATATCGATCCCCGAGCGCGCTTATATCTATTCCGGAACTCCATCAACCCCAACGGAGTTCCGGAATCGAAACGGAGAGCCTCGGACATCGATCCCGCGCCGTCTGGACGGGTGAGTAATCCGATCTTAGATATTCGACTTCAGCTACGTTATTCACGAGCCCTTAACCCTTTACAGATAAAAGAGACATTAACCCTTAACCATCTGTTTATGACATAGCTGCTTTCAGGTAAACCTGCAGCTTTGGGGTAAGATATTCAGACCCTGGGTCTTTGTTGGAGCAGACGGGTGTGTCTGGTTCAGCAAGACAGGGTGCTGGAGTCCTGAGCTGGCAGGGAAAGCAGGGGTAGAAGTAGTCTTGGCATATCAGGTGGCAGCTCCCAAGAGAGTTTCTGTGATCCAACCCGTCACAGCCGGCTACAACAGTGCCATGTGAACATCTGTTCTCATTTTCAGGTGACACTGTAAACAAGAAACGGGAAGCATTTGCTCCTGAAAATGTAAACAAACTTGTTCATCTGAGTGACTGGCTGAAAGAGAAGTAGGACTGAGTGGACTTGTAGCTCTAAAGTTTTACATAGGTTTATTTTTGAATGCAGTTATATTTTGTACATAATTCTACATTTGTAAGTTCAACTTTCATGATAAAGAGATTGCATTATAGTACTTGTATGAGGTGAATTTAAAAATACTATTTCTTGTGTTTATTACAGCACTGTGATGGGGCATTTGCCCCACACTGGTGGAGAAAGGGTTAAAAACAGCCCTGGGGAGGCAGCACAGCAGACAAGGAGCAGCCATCAGGGAAGAGCAGGCCCATATATAAAGAGCTGCAGGGCAGAGGAGTCAGTTCCCCCTTGGGGCCCAGCGAGAAAGGACTTTGTCCCTGAAGGGCTGAGGAAACCACCAGCATCCTGGACAGAGCAGTGCTGGGCCAGATCAGGGGAGCAAGAAGGAGCTCCAGCCTGACTGGCTGGAAGATTGAAGCCCGGATGCAGGGTCAGAGAAGGTGCTAGGGCTACGGGGAAGTGGTCCAGGGAAATGGATGGTGGGGGTTGATGGAGATTCTGCGTGTTGCTGCCACCTAGTAGGTCCCTGGGTCTCTCTCCAGCCATCCCATGCCCCCACTTGCCACTGAGGGCAGTGGCCAGTGAAGGGCTGCCAGTGAAGGGCTGAGGCAGTGGCTAGAACCTTGGGCTGCATTCAGCCACAGAGGCGAGTGGCTGGACAGAGAACTGCTTTTCCCCCGGAATGGGAGGAGAACGGAATGGGGCACAGCTGGAGGGCAGTGTCCTGAAGAAGATGCTGCAATCCTTGAGATGTTGCGGGTCTGGAGATAACGTGACAGCAGGCGAGACGCCACTGGAGAAGGGCGCCCTGCGAAAAGACTGAGCTAATTCCCAGAACTACCAGCAGGAGGAACCACAGTGGTGAGGCGGAACCGTTACAAACACAAATATCTGTAATCAAAAATAAAGTGAGCACGGTACACTTTGTATTCTGTGTTGTAATTGAAATCAATATATTTGAAAATGTAGAAAACATCAAGAAGTATTTAAATAAATGGTATTCTATTATTGTTTAATTGTGTGATTAATTTTTCCAATCATGTGACAGCCCTAATATACACATATTATAATGTGTTTTTTATTGACCATTTTGTTCATTTTGAAGTTATAGAAATTGAACTACTTTCAGAAAAGTTTGTTACATTGAAGTTGGCTCCTCCCTAAGACAAAAAACAATTTTATAAAAAGTGTCACCTGCTGGTTATAAAAAAAAAAATGGGGAAGAAGTAATAAAACACATTGGATTCTTTGAGCAGCCGCTCAACAGCAGTGTAACACTTTGCATATATGAATTACATAATTTTAGAGCTGGCTATATGGCAAGCTGTAATTACCATATAAATACTAATTTTCACCGTTTTACACTGACTATGCATGAAATGGATGCATTCTGCCCCGTTATGGGGCTTGCAGACCAACAGTGGAGCCTGAAAAGTGGGAAGCTGGGACACACATTGAATCAGGGCATCCCTGCAACCTCTATGGCCAGGTCCACACTACAGCGTTAAATTGATTTAAACAGCGTTAAATCGATTTAACGCTGTACCTGTCCACACTACAAGGCACTTAAAATCGATTTTATGGGGTCTTAAAATCGATTTCTGTACTCCAGCTAAGCGAAAGGAGTAACCCTAAAATCGATATTACTAAATCGATTTAGGGTTAGTGTGGACGGAAATCGAAATTATTGGTCCCATTCTTTTACTGAGCTACCCAGAGTGCACCGCTCCGGAAATCGATGGTAGCCTGGGACCATGGACGCACACCACCGAAGTAATGTGCCCTAGTGTGGACGCATAAAATCGATTTTATAAAATCTGTTTTATAAAATCGATTTTATTAATTTCGATTTTACTCTGTAGTGTGGACGTGCCCTACATCCTGTGACCAACAAAGCCACAACAACACTGCAAAAAAATTTAAATTAAGAAAAGACATAGTAAGTACCTGCAATTAAAAAGTAGAGCAGGTAGAGGAATGAAGAGAAGAGTAACAGTGAGAGGAAAGCATAGTTATGTAGATAGCCACATGTATAATTTATATTCCCATTCTACTGAGCACTGTAATAACAGATACTAAGAAACAATCTCTGCTCTGAAGAATTTACACAAATCATCAAGGTCTCTTCTGGCATCTGCAGTAATATCAGTAGTCCCTACTGGACACTTGAATGGTCATCATTAGTTAACAATCTACCGTAGGCACCCCAGTACAAGCAGGCTTGAGCAAGTATTTGAAGAATGATACAGTTCTACTTTATGGATTACTGCAGGAAGGAGATCTAAGGGGCAGTATGGAGGAAAGCACGAAAAAGCATGAGGAAAGGCTCACCCTGGTGGAAATGGCTGGGACTGAACACAAGTCAGAAAAACAAATCAAAATATTTGTGCTAACATGTTAAATGAGTCCTTTAAAACAACGAGGAATCAGGTGGCATCTTAAAAAGACTAACATTTATTTGGGCATAAGCTTTTGTGGGTAAAAAACCCATTCTTCAGATGCATGGAGTGAAAATTGCAGGTGCAGGCACAAATATACTGACACATGAGGAGAAGAGAGCTCTTTTTGTGGATACAGACTAACACAGCTACCCCTCTGATTCCTGACACCAGGCAAGGGAATGAGTCCTTTAGAAGACCAAGATATTAATGTTAGTGACAAAATGATTTAATTTATTAAAATGTCCATGTAGTTTTAAGAACAGCTTTGACATTTTGTTTTAAAAATTGTTATGCATTAATATGGCTGTTATTTTAAAAATTATTTCATAAAGACAGATGAAGAGAAAAATAAATACATTTTAAAACAATAAAAATATGAAATAAATGTCAGCAATAAAGTTTAATTATGTACACAGCTAGTTTAGAATCAATATCTAGATGCAATCCCATTATAAGATGCTACATCTTGAGATACTGTTTTGAGATACTGATTGATCAGACTGTAGTTACTAAAACCAAGTAGGTTTTACCCTCTGCGTACTACATTTCCAATTTGATTGATGTAAGTAAGATTCTCTCAAGGGCTTAAAGGCTAATATTGATCGGACAGTACTTCACAGGAGAATAACCTCAGCAATAATCTTCATGACACATAGGAGACCTTTGTGGAAATCACTTGTTGACTTGCGTTTTGCACTTAGGGCCTGATCCAAAGCCTACTGACTTCACTGGACTGTGATCACACCATCAAAGGAGAGGTTCAACAATTTTGTGAGGTATAAGGAAGAAAGATATACTAGCACTTATTCTGAGGACAGGATGTACTATTATGAAGGGCTGCTTCATACTTCACTAAACATGTCAAACAGTTTTTTTAAACAGATGGAGAGTATCCTGTTATATCCTGAACAAACTTCATTGAATTAAGTTAAAATTTATTCAATTAAGTTTAACATCTTCTGAGTTCATTGTGTTAGAAATGCCAATGTTTATGTAAGGCGATTGCATGGACCTTTTTAAATAGGAAGACAAGGATAATGCAAACTTGGAAGATATTAGGAAATTCAGAGGTCTTTTTGGAACAGTGTATATGAAGTAGATTTCCTAGGAAGCATCTTGGGAAGAGGAGATAGCAAATTCTCCCTTCCAAAGCCTTTTGAAGACAGCCATTGCGAGAGAGAGACCCATTATATACTAATTAACTGCTTACAGATTAAAGATCCCTGAACCATATAAAGGGTGCACTAAACATTTTATGAGAGTATTTGTTCTGAACTGAAGCTGTCATGAACTGGTAACTACAAGGACTTCTCTTGGCTGGGGGATTGAAGGACTGCTCCTGCCAGAATCTATGTTAGGGCTTGGGTTAATTCTGCTAAGCTTATTAACATATGTATAGGTTGTTTTATTGTTTTAATATGTTTTTTCTGTAATGCTTTTTAATTTAAGAATAAAACAGGACTGCATAGAAAGAACTGTGTTACAGTTATAAGCTACAACAATCTCACATTAACTGTTTCTGAAGAGAAAGCAAGCAGGCAGTGGTGCAAGTGAAATCCATTTCTTACGGGCATGGTGGGGCAGAGGGGAGGAAGGCCCCACCTCCCAGCCCAGGGCCCCCATACTCTCCCCATCCCCACCCCATGATCCAACCCCCTTACCTGGACCACTGAGGCAAAATCCAGGTGCAACTGCCCTGATCTGTGACACATACTACATGTTTGTTTCACCCTGTATCTCTTCTGAGACAAAAATGCAAATTAGATTGTAATTACAGAAAAGCACCCAGGTTGGAGTATATAAATAGTGTTAAAAATGCTAACATACTATTGACAGCAAGCAAGTTATAATTTTGACCTGCAACTTGACAGAAATACTAATAATAAGCAGATGGAAGACTGTAAATTAACATCTGGAGCTCAGACCCAGGGAATCAGATCCAATCAAGTAGTTCTGAAGCATTATGGCAAGTGCAGCATTATTTCTAATTAGATGAGGTATCAGGTATCTGTTTTGCAGCACATGAACACTGACAAATATGCTGCAGATGCCTCTTCAAACAAGGGAAACAGAAGAATAAACTTAACTAATACAGTTCTTTTTGAACTAACAAAGACAAGGATATACAGGTGCAAAATCAAAAAAAATTTCTCCCAACCTTAAAGTTTTAGCTTGTTAGTAAATATATGTTCAACAAATGGATTAATGTAATCAAAAATTTAAATAATTTTCTAATGACAAAATAAGTTTTGCTGCTTTTTTGTAAATTGAAGATGTAAAAACATTTAATTAATCAGCATTCAGTAAAACATTGTTCTTGATTGCTGGTCATCAAATTATATCTTAGCTGGAATAATGTTTATAATGGTAATTGTTTTCATTCTTGTGTTCACAGACAAGAAAACCACATGCTGATAAACAAGGCTTGGCTATTTATTACAATATGCTGTTTTCCCTACTAAATACATTTCCCTTACAGAGAAGGGATAAAAAGTAAAAATCACTCATTCCAGTCTTTCCAGGTAGAAAGTTTATTTACAGAGAAATGTTATTTTACAGATTACAATACTAAGTATTTCTTTAACTGTACTGGATTTCATTTTTCACTTATTATAAAAATCAACAAATTCGTTAATCATAAACCAAAACTGCAGAACTACAATACCCACCTGGTGAAGTGAAGAAACAGATTGACAGAGCCAGAAGGGTACCCAGAAGTCACCTACTACAGGACAGGCCGAACAAAGAAAGTAACAGAATGTCACTAGCCGTCACCTACAGCCCCCAGCTAAAACCTCTCCAGCACATCATCAAGGATCTACAACCTATCCAGAAGGACAATCCCTCACTCTCATAGACCTTGGAAGACAGGCCAGTCCTCACTTACAGACAGCCCCCCAACCTAAAGCAAATACTCACCAGCAACTACACACCACACAACAAAAACACTAACCCAGTAACCAAACCCTGCAATAAACCCACCGGTGCCAACTCTGTCCACACATCTATTCAAGGGACACCATCATAGGACGTAACCACGTCAGCCACACCATCAGGGGCTCATTCACCTGCACATCTACCAATGTGAATGTCATCATGTGCCAGCAATGCCCCTCTGCCATGTACACTGGCCAAACCAGACAGGCTCTACGCAAAAGAATAAATGGACCCTAATCTGACATCAAGAATTATAACATTCAAAAATCAATAGGAGAACACTTCAATCTCTCTGGACATGCAATAACCAACTTAAAAGTGGCCATTCTTCAACAAAAAAATTCAAAAACAGACTCCAATGAGAAACAGCAGAACTGGAATTAATTTGCAAACTGGACACCATCAAATTAGGCCTGAATAAAAACTGGGAATGGATGGGCCTCTACAAAAACTAATTTCCCGCTGCTGATACTCACACCTTCTTGTCAACTGTTTGAAATGGGCCACCTTATTTTAATTGGCCTCATTAGCACTACAAAAGTGATTACCACCCCTTCTTGTCAACTGTTGAGAATAGCCCACTTCCACCTTAATTGAATGGCTCATTAGCACTGACCTCCCCCACTTGGTAAGGCGACTCCCATCTTTCATATGCTGTGTATGTAGATCTCCCTACTTTATTTTCCACTCCATTCATCTGATAGAAGTGGGTTTTAGCCCATGAAAGCTTATACCCAAATAAATTTGTTAGTCTCTAAGGTGCCACAAGGATTCCTCATTGTTTTTTCATTAAAACACGAGTCCACTCCCTTCTGTACTATTTGAAGGCATTACAATTTCTATGAATACAAGACATTTTCTGAAATAAATATAAGGACCAAACCTTCAGTTTTCACAGACTACCGCTATTTATTGAGACTAATACCTCAGGGACTCATATATATCTTATGCACATGCTGGATTTCCTGTCATTTTTCAATAAAGATTTTTCTTTACAAAAATGAAACAAAGGATAGGGCTGGTGGCATAAGCATCATGCACGGCTATGCTGTATCTTCGGATTGAGAGTGTCATGGCTCAGGCCAGTTGGGTCTGGGAATACTGCAGAGTTCAGGTAGCCCTATGACACACATGATTATGCAGTTCTATGCTGCTTGTGCACTGGATGAGTTTCCGCAGATGAAATTCTATTCAATTCATTCTACTGGAGCAAGGGGCCAGAACTGATCCTAGAATTGTTCCTCAGTTTGCTAATATGCTAGACCCAAATCTCACTCGCTTTGTCACAATGCCTTTCAGAATGAATATGCCAAATATATGTGCCTGGCTGTAATATCTGGAATCACTAGACCACACTTCCCTCAAGAGCCATGAACGGAATCCAAGGTTTTAGTTTACTAACATTCCTCCACCGTCTAGCAATGTGTCTCACATTCCTTTGTAATACCTGGCCCACTTAGAAGATAACAGCATATTACTATCACCACTTACTCCTTTGATTCCAACAGTAAATATCTGTGCTATACATCTTGAGATTCTGCATTCAAACTATGCTAATAATCCATTTAGGAGTCTATACAGCTCCCCACAATGGAATTTCTGGGGGTTTCCTAGGTTAAAAAAAACTGAAGTAGCATATAAAAATCTGCATTAAAAATATTAAGGCTGAGAAGTCAAGGATCAAAAGATAGAAAATATCAGAATAAAGGTTTCATGTATCACCTTAATTTGGCTCCCTTGGTCACATGAATTATTGTATAATCTTTAGCTATCTATCACACACTATTTATTCTGCAGGAACCCTGCCTCATTCAATGTACAGGATGAGAAGTCAGTAAGGCAGAGAGATAATGCTATATTGTGTATATGCTGCAGTTACAATACCACACTGTAGAATAACATGTTTTGCCTTTGACTCATTTAAACAGAAATATAGAAAACAAAAGAGGAACTGCTGTTCATTTTGTTGTTCACAAATTTCCTTTTTTCTGCATGTACTATTTCAAAATCAGTATACAACTGAAACCTCAGGATACTGTGTGATGATGCAGTTATTAAAAGATAGCAAATCCTTCTGCCAGGGCCAGCCAAACCAAACACAAAGGATAACATTCAATCAGGTAGAGAGAAGGAAGTTACACACTTATCTAACACTGCTCACAGTAGAAAATGCAGGAAAATGTTTTCAGATTACTTGCTGAGCTACGACATTGTCCAATTACATGAGCATACTAAATCTGAGAACTAAAAGCACAGTGTATCTTGTAAAACAGAAAAAAAAACCTGTTTTCTGATTACATGGTTAGCTATGACTTGATGCAATTAGCTTAGCTCATTAAGCCTCAAAACTATGAGCACAGTGTATCTTGTATATGGTTTACTGATAATACTGCATGCTTTGCATCTGATTTAAGGAATGTAGTAACTGTGCAAATTTGGTAATCTTACGGAATTAGGAAAATCTGTAGATATAACTTTTCTTTGCTAGCGTTAATGTTTGAAAACTAAAAAAATTTCTGAAAATCAAGTATGATTATTGCTGTAATTTCAGTCAACGTAGCCATGATAATTGTATCTGATTACACAATTGTTTTGAAGTTGAACACAAAATGGCTTGTAGGAAGGATAGCTAACATTGCTAACACTACTTCTACAACTGCATAAGCAGAATATGATAGTACAGGAAGTTTTTCTGGAAAGGGAGAAGGGGAGATCTTCACCTCACTAGTTTGTTATATTAACAAAAGTAGTCTTTAGCCTTTAGTCTGCAAAGTTAACCCTCCAGCTTTGAAATTAATGTAACTGAGGCAACACTGACTCCCTGAAACTACAGATAAATAATCCAAAAAAAGAGGAATGTGTGAACTACTGAAGGCTCAAATTTTGGACCAGCATGCAGCTGGCTTGTTTTGATCAAGAGTATCTCTGACTGTGAGGAAAGGAATCTTCCCCAGCCCAGATCATTGTAGCTTAGCAATGCCAATGTATTCTAAAGAAGCAACTAGCCTACATCCCACTTGCACTTCCACCCTATGGCAGCGGTTCTCAAACTGTGGGTCGGGACCTCAAAGGGTATCACCAGGGCTGGCATTAGACTTGCTAGGGCCTGGGGCTGAAGTCAGAACCCCACTGCCTAGGGCTGAAGCTGAAACCCGAGGGCTTCAGCTCTGGGTGGCGGGGCTCAGGTTACAGCCCCCCCTGCCCAGAGCTGAAGCCCTCAATCTTCAGCTTCGACCTCAGCCCCCATCTCTGGGCAGCGGAGCTCAGACTTTGAGTTTGGCCTCACTGCCCAGAGCAGCGGGGCTTAGGCTTCAGTCTCCCTGTCCAGGGACATGTAGTAATTTTTGTTGTCAGAGGGGGTCACAATGCAATGAAGTTTGAGAAACCCTGTTCTATGGTGTCTGTGAAAGAGCAGTAGGCAGTGGGAACTGGCTACATTGGCAGTATAGCTAGTGGATCCGTGTAATGTCAGATCCATTGAGCCCAACCCTAAATCTCTACTATGCAGTGACACACAGGGAGCAGAAGGAAACCTGGCAATGTGAAGCTCTTTAGCCCAGGAAGTTTCATATTCCTCACATGGGCTCTTCAATGCTATTTCCCCCTGGCATAGTTTGGTTTTAGGACAGGGGTCAGCAACCTTCGGCACGTGACCCACCAGGGTAATCCGCTGGTAGGTCGCGAGACAGTTTGTTTACATTGACAGTCCACAGGCACTGCCCCCAGCAGCTCCAGCGGCCGCGGTTCACCGTTCCTGGCCAATGGGACCTGCGGAAAGTGGCGCATTCTGCAGGGACGTGCTGGCCGCTGCTTCCTGCAGGTCCCATTGGCCAGGAACGGCGAACCGCAGTGACTGGGAGCTGCAGGGGGCCATCCCTGTGGAGAGTCAATGTAAAAAAAATGTCTCGTGGCCCGCTAGCGGATTACCCTGATGAGATGCGTGACAATTCCTGCCTTAGGAGGATTTCTCATAGCAATAAAGGAAAGGTCAGGATTTAATCCCAGGGCCACGTCTATTTTGACATATTTTGTAGGTGATACCACCAGCTGCAGCACACTGAGGGCTCAGTGCTGTCTACCAAAAACAAAACAAAAACAAAAAAACTCAAAGACATGTGAGCCCTACCCAATTACTGTCTACTCTACTGTTTCCACCACTGCTGCACCCAGTGGAAATTCACTGGTTGTGAATTGTTACTAAGTTTGCATCCAAAGAGAAATGCACACTGTCTCAGCACAGTGTTAACTGTGAACCCCATTCTTCTCTTTTCCAGACTTGTCTGTCTCCATTATCAACAATAAGTGCAGTTTCATCAGTATCAAAGCCTAATGCAGATAGGATGAAACCATCTTCAACACCATGTCAAGAAGACCTGCTTGGAAAAATTAAAGCACTTCAAGACTCCTAAGAGTCAGAACTGATATCTCGAGGAAAGAGAAATGCAGCAATATAACCTAGTGAATGCCAGATTTAAAGCACAACACTAGTCTAAGGAAAATTTTAAATATCTGACATTTTGCTCAGCAAACCCCCAAAAAAAGTTCATAATGAGAGAAGCAGCTCTTCAGAACAAATAGTAAAATATATTAACAATATATTTACTTAATTTTGTTGACAAATGGCAATTATTGCTTTGCTAAAAACAGGCTACATTTGTGATACTAACAGAAACAGTGTCCACTGTAAAGTATTGTGCATAAATTTCAAACCAACTGTATTTGTGTTTCAGCACTATGAATTCTGCTCACAATATTCACCTATCACAGTTTATATACTAAAGAATAAAGTAGAAAGTGTGAAAAAACTAGTTCATTATTTAAACCCAGTATTTAATTTTCCTTCTGCATGAAGTTTAGCATATTTCAACTTGGATAAAATAGGTTTTATGCATGCTACTGAACTAATAAGTGCATAAAGAAGTCAATTAAAGACTTGGCCAACACAAGAGCAAGTGTATCAAAACTGAAGACTTGATGACTAAAGTATATCCATAAAACATTTAGCACCATCTGTCACTAAAAATATTAGGGGGATTAGAAATATTATCCCTGAAGAATCAGATATTCCTACAAGATTATAAAACAGGGGTTGGCAACCTTTGGCAAACGGCCCATCAATGTAGTTCACTGGTGGGCCGGGAGACATTTTGTTTGCCTTGACTGTCTGCAGCCACGGCTCCCCGCAGCTCCCAGTGGCCACGGTTCAGCATTCCTGGACAATGGGAGCTGCGAGAAGCAGCACGGGACGCAAGAATATGCTGGCCGATGCTTCCCACAGCTCCCATTGGCTGGGAACGGTGAACCATGACTACTGGGAGCTGCAGGGGGCCATGTCTGCGGACGATCAATGTAAACAAATGTCTCATGGTCCGCCAGCAGACTACATGCCGAAGGTTGCCGACCCGTTATAAAACCTCAGAAGTGAATAATTAGTTAAGGATGGCATGACCAATCAGAAATAAATTCTCTCCATATACTGAGACTCAAAGAAAAGAAGATCCTCTGCTTTATTCTTCAAATACTCATTGAAAAGGTCCTACCAAATTCACAATCATTTTGGTCAATTTCACAGTCATAGGATTTTAAAAATAGTAAATTTCATGATTTCAGCTATTTAAATCTGAAATGTCATGGTGTTGTAATTGTAGGCGTCCTGATCCAAAAAGGTGGTGGGGGGGTGTTGCAAGGTTATTGTAGAGGGGGTTGCAGTACTGCTACCGTTACTTTTGTGCTGCTGCTGACGTCAGCATTGCCTTCAGACTAGGGCAGCTGGAGAGCAGCGTCTGCTGGTCAGGAGCCCAGCTATGAAGGCAAAGCCACTGCAAACAGCAGCATAGAAGTAAGGATGGGATGGGATGGAACGGTCACCCTTACTTCTGCACTGCTGCCTGCAGAGCTGAGCCATCAGCAGCAGCCGCTCTCCAACCGCCCAGCTCTGAAAGCAGCAGTGCAGAAGTAAGAGTGGCATGGTATGGTATTGCCACTCTTACTTCTGTGCTGCTCCTGTCAGGACTGGGTGCCTGGCTAATAGTCACCGTTCTCCGGTCGCTCAGCTCTGAAGGCAACACAGAACTCAGGGTGGCAATACTGTAACCTCCCCCCCTAAAATAACCTTGTGACCCACCCCCGCAACTCCCTTTTGGGTGAGGACCCCTAATTTGAGAAATGCTGGTGTCCCCCGTGAAATCTGGCCTTTTGTGTGCTTTTACCCTATATTACACAGATTTCACGGGGGACACCGGATTTCACGATCCGTGATGCATTTTTTCATGGCCGTGAATTTGGTAGGGCCCTACTCATTGAAGTCCATCTGTTTATTTAGGTCAATGCGGAAGCTATAGTGCAGATATCAAAACATCCAACATCCACCCAAGCAGGCCATTTAAAATAGCCAAATCAATTTAATTCATATTCTCAGGCATTTTAACATTAACAGCATTGAAGAACTTAAGAATGGAAGTCACAAACATCCTCTATTTAGGAAAGACTGCCAAGGTTTTAGTTTATATTCATTTCTGTTACTAATCTAAATATTTAAGACTAAAAATATCAGTGATTTGTCCCCAATCATTTCCGTGCTTTGAGTCATAGTACTTTCTCACTATAACACAACAAAATCATGATGAAATATATTCATTTCCTGTCCCTTGCCTCCTACTTGGAATGATTACTTTGTTAACAAATTTCACTAATGAAGAGCAGTTACAAGTTCTGACTTTGAAGATGACTTTTTGTTTTGTTGTGTTTCATTTTGTTTATTATTTGTTTTGAAATCTCTATATTAAAAGAGAAAAAAACTGGTAGACATAGTACAGAATTAATTATACAAATAGAAGTCTGCAGGTATACGGAAATCTCAGAGTGTAATTGGCAGCTGAAAAAGAGCTGCATTTTTCAGTGTGTTCATTGAATCAAATTTAACATAACATGACTGAAAAGTCCACTTAATGTTTATTAAGAAGCAGAATAACATGTCTGAAGTCATATTAGTTATTCTTCTTGCAGCTCCCCTCAGGCTACAGAAAGGCCAACATGCGTGTCAAAACAGAGTCTTTAGAATAAATTATGGTAATAAGATTCTTTGTAGTTAGGAAACTCAGTTGACCCACACATAGTATTGACAGTACCTATTTGGTGTCTATCAGGTAACTCAGTATGTATTAGATTGCATAACATTCCCTCACTCTCTCTAACTCATGAAAGTCCATGAGCATGATCTCTTGAGCTAAGTTTTCTCAGCATGAATTATTATTGGCTGGGTCTGAGTTCTCTCTCACTTGAAGGCCTCAGGTTATGTAGTCTGGTTGTCCTTAAAAGCAGCTTATTGCATTAGAGAGTGTGTTAACTATCTAACCAACTTTATCTCGATATGTACAAGGTATTCCCTAGAGTAAGAAGGAAAAATTGATGTGTTTTAAGTTGAGCACTGTATACAACACAAGTCATCGTATAACACTCTTACCCAGCCACCAAAAGAGCTACATAAATGCCCATATAAACTGGTGAGCAACACTACTGGTGTGTTCAAAATAAAAAAATGTGCCAAAAAGAGCATCCTTCAGGAAGAATAAAAAAGCCAGTACACTTTCATGATTACTAAATCAAGGTGATGGGCAGAGTCAATCAATGAAATAAAACAACAATCTGCTCTGATAGTTGTAATTTGCATTTCTTCTTTTACAACAACTAAAATGGCACTTTATTATGACACACTGTACTCTGAATAGAGTATGAATATGTATATTGTGAATAAGTACTACAAATAACTTATTTCTAAATGCAGGGAATGCAAATATCTTACGTATATACACATTGTGGTGAATTTCAGAAATATACAAGTTAAAATGGAATGGATCTGTTAGGTAACCCAAGCATCTGTTTGGGATTGGCTCCTATTGTATCGTTTTATTTTAGTTCTTTTAAATTAGATTGATAATGATGTTTTCACCCTTTTCCCTCAGGAGACCATATAAACAAAGACTTTCTGGATATTGAGTTGATGTTTTTCCTCTTAATTTCATCCTATTTCTTCCTGTCATATTCTCATATGATAACTCCTCTACATCATTTTCTTCAAATATTAGTAAATTTGTGTCCAACCACAAATTCCTTTCTTAGTCAACCTCTGTGCATTTAGCTCTAGGTTCCTCTACATCCTGAGTGTGAGGAGAAGACTGAATGCCATTTTTAATTATGGCTAAAGAATAAATTTAGGACTGTTAAGACAAACATCACCTACAGTGCTGTTTACCCTACACTCCAAGAGACAACTCCCATCGCCAAAACATATACAAATACCTACAAAAACAAAAAACATATTCCAACTTCATCCAACTTGCTGTCATGCACGTCAGAGGTTCCCTCATACTCTCTAATACCAACAGATTGGCAAATCTGACTGTCACACAGTCTATCCATTTGGAAAATTATTCTGCTTTAACATTGCGGAGGTCACTACTCAGGTTTTGGATGACAGTGAGTTGGATGAAATTGGGGTATATATTGTTCTATGGCACAGTGGGCAAACTATGCCCCCCAGGCCGCATCTGGCCCATCAGACCTTTTAATCTGGCCCTCGAGCTCCTGCCAGGGAGTGGGGTTGGCAGCTTGCCCCCTTCCGGCACTCCAGCTGGTGAGCGGGGTCGGGGGCTTGCCCCACTCCACGCATGCCGTGGCTCCACGCAGCTCCCAGAAGCAACGGCCTGTCCCCACTCCTGTTCCTACATGCAGGTACAGCCAAGGGGCTCCACACGCCCTGGCCCAGCCCTGATTCCATTCCTGCCCTCCGAATCCCTCCGTCTCAGCCCAGAGCACCCTCTTGCACCACAAATCCCGCATCCCCAGCCCCACCTCAGAGCTCGCACGCCCCCCGCCCCAGCCCAGAGCCCCCTCCTGCACCCTGAATCTCTCATTTCTGGCCCCACCCTGGAACCTGCACCCCCAGCCCAGAGCCCATACCCCCTCCCACACCCCAACCCCCTGCCTCAGCCCAGAGCCCCCTCCCATACACCGAACCCCTTTGCTCCATGCCAAGCCCACAACACCCTCCTGCACTCCAAACCCCTTATCCCTGGCCCCAACCCCCAGCAGGAGCTCTCACCCCCTCCTGCAAGCCAATCCCCAATTTCATGAGCATTCATGGCCCGCCATACAATTTCCGTACCCTGATGTGGTCCGTCATGCCAAAAAGTTTGCCCACCCCTGTTTTACGGTATTTGTTGGAAATGGAAAAAGATGTCTCTTGGAGGGTCTTAACAGCATAGTAAGCAATGTGAAGGTTGACTTTTCTTGCAGCTACTTAGATCCATGACTTCAAGGATTTATTTTGTTTTGTCATTGTTAATTTCCAAAGGTTTGTTTTTGTTTAACATCGGGTTGGTGTACATCAGACCTCTGGTCTTAAAGTTGGAGCCCTCTAGTGTTTCAGCCAAAGAATCAGATCAAAGGCAATAAGAGCAAACTCAAACCACTATGATCTAGCCCGGGGGTTCTCAAACTGGAGGTCAGGACCCCTCAGGGGGTGGCAAGGTTATTACATGGAGGGTTGCGAGCTGTCACTCTCCACCACAAACCCTGCTTTGCCTCCAGTATTTATAATGGTATTAAATATATTAAAAAGTATTTTTAATGAATAAGGGGGGTCGCACTCAGAGGCTTGCTGTGTGAAAGGGGTAACCAGTACAAAAGTCTGAGAACCCCTGATCTAGCCCCTACTGAGGGATAACAAGACACCCTGTTAGGGTAGGTTACAAATGCACCTTCTGAAGTCATGTAATATGGTAAAGAATGTATCTGATACCATATATTATCCTAAACACTCTGTCATAGTTTGAATTATGTCAACACTGTCACTATAGCTTGTGTCTTCAGCAGCATTGTGTCGAATTAACTTCTTTACTGTAACCTTAGGTCAAAATTAACATTGCGGATCTTGATCAGCAACATTTGAATGCTGCCATTTACAGTCAGTAACTTTTAAATGTCAAATAACTGTTTAAAAGACAGAATCACACAAAACTTTCAGATCTGAAACTGCTCTGCATTAAAAAAGGATCCAAAGAAAATGTTCAACATTAGAAAAGTTTTAGCCACATAGCAGGTTTTTTTATTTTTTAAGTCATAACTAACCCCTATCTTATTTTTTCACCACAAACTGGCATAGAAAATTCAAGCAGATCATGAACCACAATAACAAATTGATCCTCTAACTCAAAATGGACACCTTTCCCACCCATTTTATATTGGGAATCCCAGATCAGCCTTAACAATAGTGATTCTACTGCCACAATACTTTAATAATACTTAATCCTCATTATATCTTCCACTACCATCATTGGGATGTTTGCCCAAAGAAAAAGGTTACAATATGTCCTTTATGTATTAAAATTCAGTTAGGTGCCAAATTGTCACAATCAACATCACTCCATAAGACAGTATGTTCATCTTTAGGACATACTTGTATTTGCATTCATCAGAGGGGTAGCCGTGTTAGTCTGGATCTGTAAAAAGCAACAGAATCCTTGGCACCTTACAGACTAACAGACATATTGGAGCATAAGCTTTCATGGGTGAATACGTCAGACAAAGTGGATATTCACCCACGAAAGTTTATGCTCTGATACGTGTTAGTCTACAAGGTGCCGCAGGACTCTTTGTTGCTTGTATTTGCATGCTTTTCTTTTTCTACGTTAAACTCCTGTGGAGATGGGGAGTTGTTTCTATTTTATTGTTGCACAGAAACATGCATCTCCTGGACCACAGTTTGCTGGAAAAAGCATGGATCTTCTAGTGCTGCACTTACAGTATCTGATACCTGCATTCTTTTTCTCTCATTTCTTTATGGTCCATTTTCAATCAATCCCACCATCACCAACTTTGCTTCCATTAGCTTCTTAAACACCAGTTAAAATAATTTGAAATAGTTTATATGCTGAGATAAACTGGCAATCTAGACAGACATATGAATTCTGGCTGAAATCATGAAATCGTATCGTGAAATCACTTATCATGAATGCCACTGTGTGTATCCGCAAAGTCTTACCAGCCTGAAGAGCAGATTGCACACAACAGGGAAGTATTTAAGGTGCTTTGACCACACAAAGATTACGTGAAAGAGTAACAGCATCCCAATACTTCCTCTTCTGAGTGTTTTTGTTTTTATAAAGACCAGTGGGAAGTTACCAAGAGAGAACAAAGGAAGGTAGGTGTTGGAAGGGGGCACATAAAACAAGAGAACCCACACAGGAACTGGAAGCGTTGGGCAAAGTCACAGGAGGTGGGGAAGAGAAGTCCCTGAAGAAGAAGCTACCCATCATTAACACCCTTCATGATGCTGGGAAACCCTGCCTGCCTTCCTGGACATAGATAGTCTCCAACACCACCCAAGGAAAGGGTGACCTAGTGAGGGGCTTTGTGTTTAGGAGGTTTGTCGTTTTCTAAATGATCTATACTGTCTTGTACTTCATATGATTAAGTAAAGGAGCAATAATGTGTTAATCTGAGCAACACCTGTCTCTCCATGTAATATGCTTCACAACTAGTATGTGCCTCCAGAGAGAGTTAACCTGTAAACCAAAATCTTCACGTCTGTGGAGTGGAGTTCTAGCTGTGTTTAAGTATGTCGGAGTCTGAAAAGTCAGCCCCACACCCAGAGGGGTCAGGCATCTGAACAGCAGGTTCCAGCTCTCAGAAGGGAATATTAGGACAGGATCTGCATTCAAAGCGTTCTTAGAGACTCCCAGACTGGGGCAGTGGCTGCACTCCATTCAAGCCTCAGAGACTTAAAACAATGGGGGACCCAGGGACACACAAGATTGGACTTCCCTCACAGCTGGCTGGTGGGCTGCTGAAAGGGGGCCCTCAATCAAATTCGTGGCAGCGCCTACCTCACTTACGTACTTTAGAAAATCTCATTCCACCTCACTTTGGAAAATATATTTTTTTTTAATGAATTTTCAACATCCTTTAGTGGATTGGTAATAAATACATTTTAAGCAAAGATAGATCTGGTCAACATATCCAATATGAATTTTTGGTAGAATCACAAAATAAAAGTACTGTATTAGTAACGATGTCACTGGAGCATAATAGCACAAAGAACATGCAAAAACTAGCAAACAGGATTCATTTGTTACATGAGTTCCAGATCCTACATGTCTGACTTAGAGCACACACAATACTGGAAAAGAGAGAGTTGTTAAACAGTTGTAATGCATTAAATGGAATGAAAAGGAAAAAATAATGTAACTGGAAAAAACAAAGAACCATCATACATTATGTATGTCTCACGTACATTGTATTAAATGTTTTCCAACTAAATAATGGAGCTTAACAAAAGTGACTGAAAAGTATAAACCATCTTGTTTTCTTGCCTGTCAGAATCTCATTAACAGCTCAACTGAAATTCTACATGTGCACTCAACTCGCACATTTGTACATCTGGCTTAATCCAACATACTGCTGTGTTTGTTAACATATTTTCCTCCTCAAGCAAAACAGTTTATTCACAATATCTTGCAATGGTATTTTAATAAGCGAAACAGTACTATTGTTCCAATGCTAAAGAAAACTGGGGTGTCCATGAAAGTGAACAGAAAATATTTAGACAACATTTTATATGACAATAACAAAATCACAGACCGGTCCTAAAACTTTTCCTTCTATGATTTCAACTGTTAAACCCTTAGAAAAAGATTTACATTTCAATATCTCAATCTTATCTGCCATTCTGAAGATAAGGCAGTGTATAGTTCTTTATTGGAAATATTATAAAAACAATGTGTAGCATTTTTAAGGAAGCCATCACACTGGCTACTGTTTTGAAAAGGGTCATTATCTCTGTCATGTTAGAGTTATCTTTACAGAGGCACTTCCCTCTGCTTGTTGTTCCTGCCTGCATGTGCAACATGACAGAGTAGAAAGTTGAAAACACAAAACAGGAATTAACTTTTGTTTTTCTATAACACACATGACTTTTTAAGCAGGTTTTACAGCTCTTCATACCTCAGTTTCATTAACCTCTCCCTGGCACTCCCGTGTGCTGGTACACATACCTCGTGCATGGCAATAATTTGCTCCGCCCCTGCCTGACCTACTGCTTACCACTCTGGGAAGTAGCAGCGTATTTGTCTACCCTGCTCCTGGAAGTGCTCTAGCCAAGGAGCCCCTAGCTGTGAGTCCCTGCTGGGCTGAGGAAAGACAGGATTTGTTGTTCCCTTGCATGGCAGCTGAGGGGGGAGAGGAGATTAGACCCACTTCTGGCTACCTTTTGGGTTGAGACCCCAATGTTGCAACACCCTGAAATTTCAAATGTAAACAGTTGAAAACATGACATTGACTAATTTTAAATACCTTTGACCATGAAATTGATCAAAATTGACCATGAATTTGGCAGGGCCCTATCCACGAGGACCCATGCCCACCTTACTAATGGTTTTAAACACCTTCAAACAGAGTCCCACATATTCTGCAGTACCACAGCTACAGAATTAGCAACAAAATCCACTTTTGATACAGAGTTCTGCTGAAGAATCTAAGCTTTCATTTTTAAAAAACAATGGTTGTAGCCTCATGGCTGTGAAGAAAATTTTTACAAGTTAAGAGTTTGTCCCTCCAACTGACTGTCAGCTAGAGACTTTAGACTCCTGGAGGAAATATTACTTCTGCCTTGACTAGGCTGAGAAAAGTCACAAACCTCTAACCCACTGCCAAGATGCAGGATTTATTGTGTTTAAACCATCCAGGAGAGATGACTATCCAGTCTTGTTTTGAAAACCTTCAGTGAAGAAGGTTCCACAATCTCCCTATGCAATCTGTTCCGTTGTCCTACTCTTCTTACAGTTAGGAAGTTTTTCCTGACATTTTAAATTAAATCTACTGTGCTACAGTTTGAACCCATTGCCTCTTGTCCTGCCTGCTGTGGTAAAAGAGAACAACTTTTCTCCATATTTTTTTTCAAGGCAGCCTTTCAAGTATGTGAAGACCACTATCATAAACCCCCCTTAATCTCCTCTTTTCCAAACTAAACATGCCCAGTTCCTTCAGCCTTTGCTCTCAGGGCTTGCATTCCATCCCTTTGATCATCTTTGTCACTCACCTCTGGATCCTTTCACGTTTCTCTACATCCTTTCTATACAGCAGTGACCAAAACTGGACACAGTACTCCAGCTGAGGCCTAACCAGTGCCAGGTAAAGCAGTTCTATCACCTCCCATGACTTGCATACTATGCCTCTGTTAATGCAACCTAAAATTGTGTTTACTTTTTTTGCAGCAGCATCACATTGGTGACTCATGTTGAGGTTGTGATGGACCACAACTTCCAGATCCTTCTCCACAGTGCTGCTGCCAAGCCAGTTTTCCCCCATTCTGTATTTGTACATTTGGTTTTTCTTCCCCAAGTGTAGCACCTTACATTTGTCTTTCTTGAATTTCGTTTTGTTGTCTATAGCCCAGTTCTCCAATTTATGAAGATCCCTCTGAATTTTAGCTCTATCCTCCGAATCACTGGCAACCCTCTCCCCAGGTTTAGGTCATCTGAAAACTTGATCAGTGTGCTCTCTATATCTACTTCCAGGTCATTAATAAAGATGTTAAACAACACCGGATCCAGAAAAAAATCATTGTGGAAGCCCACTTGGGACCTCCCTCCAACCTGACATCACCTCTCTAACAGTTGCACTTTGTTTGCAGTTGTTTAACCGATTATGTATCCACTTAATGGTAGTTTTGTGGAGCCTGCATTTCTCCAGCTTCTTATCATACATCATATGGGACTGTCAAAACCCTTGCTGAAGTCCAGGCATATTATGTCCACTGATTTCCCCCATCCACCAAATCGGTTACCCTGTCTAACAAATTCCTCTTTTCTTCTCCTCCTCAGCACCCCCTCTCTTCAAGTCCAGACCTACCAACATTTACTGTGTGCAACACCAAATATGACCTCCATGGAATTGTACTACAGCATGGAACTATCTTACAGTAATCATACTTAGGGCTTGTCCATACGGAGAGTTAAGCTGAATTAACTGAAAATGTGAATTTAAATTGCATTAGTTAAAGCACATTAAACCCTTGTGTGGACACTCTCATTCAGAAGAAAAGTGGCTTTAGTTCACGTCACCTTAATTCATGAACGGCTGCTCCACATGGCACCACAGTTCAGATTATGGGGGTGTGAACTGTAGAGAGCTCATGTGTTACGCTCTAACTGCTCTATATAGACCCTGCTATAGTCCTTTTTCAAGGCCACTTTACTTCTTAATGAGAGCATCCTCACAGAGGTTTAATGTGCTTTAATTAATGCACTTCCATTAATTTGGCTTACCTTCTCATGTATATAAGCCCTAAAGTATGTTCTTTTTTTGAGTATACTGTACAGCTTAGCAAAGCTTTTCATTTCCCCATACGCTACACAATTAAGTTTCACACACATTTTAAAAATTGCTTTGCAAAACACCAGGAGCATTAGACTATATACAGGCAACATCCCTGTAAAATGCCGGGTTTGACATTGTCATCATAGTGCCTGTTAGGATGCCTCATTGAACAGGGACAGCAAATCTGGACATTATGGAACTGAAAGGGGATAGGGTGAGATTAAAGTAAATAGTATGCTGAATATCCCTTTTAACCTTGCTTTCTGGGGCATTTGGCAGAACTTTTTCGAAATGTAATGGAGTTTTCATGCTGCTCTTTGCCTAGTTGATGATCATTTGAATTCTAGGGCAACGTTAAAAAGAAAGCTGATGCATAACAGTTAGTGTTCAATTTTACACTAAGGATTACATGAAATCATCCATTTCTAATGAGTACAGGGCTTAGCCTGTAGCTTGCCAATAGTGCTTGCTGTAATGAAATAGAACCTTGCTAATCTGCACTTTGGTATTCTACAAAGCCGCAATGAAAACATTTCACAGTCACTGTTTGTAATGCAGATCAGCTATATTCTGACTCTGCTGCTGGGGATAATGGTGGGGGTATGTTACCCATGGGCCACTGGGGGAGTGTGAAGTCCCCTTGGTCTCATTTTCACCATATACTGGAACACTAAAGCAGAATGTTTATTCTCCTTCTGGTTGCTTTTGTTGTGGAGGCAACAGGAGTACAGAGTAGGGGACCAGATGTCCTGTTTGTATAGGGACAGTCCTGTGCTTTTTCACAGTTGCTATCTGGTCACCCAAGTACAGAGGCTCTTTTACCTCTATATTTGGCACAGGTGCAACTGCTACTGGAATACTGTCACTTCTGATGTCCACAATTCAAGAAGGCTGTTGATAAATCCGAGAGGGTTCGGTGAAGAGCCATGAAAATGATTAAAGGATTGGAATACATGACTTACAGTGGTAGACTCAAGAAGCTCTTTCTTTCTATTTAGCTTAATAAAGACAAGGTTAAGAGGTGACTTGATTATGGTTGATAAGCACCTACATGGGGGACAAATATTCAATAATGCGCTTTTCATTATTGTAATGAAATGTAGTACAGAAAGAGACAACACAATCCAATGGCTGAAAGTTTAAACTAGCCAAATTCATACTGAAAATAAGGCATAAATTTGTATCAGTGACAATAATTAACTATTAGAATAGCTTACCAAGGGGTTGTGGTAAATCTTCCATGGAACCTATGAATCTACAAGGTTGGGCCAACCTCTTGACCAGAACAACAGGGCACCTTTCTTTAAATTCTTCAGCAGAGATCAGTCTCTCATAAGGATACAGGAAATTCTTAGAAGATCTCCTGCCAACACTGGAGAATTAAAGCAGGTGGAAACTTTTTTAAATATTTCCGCTGGGGAACTATGGGAGTGGTGAAAAACTGGCTGCATCTCACTGATTAACAGATAGTCAGGAGGAGAAGCCAGCTCCAGAAAGTGTCCTGTTTCAGAACTGAGTTGGTGACATGATGAGGAAAAAAACCTCAAATCTAACATTTCAGTTTAATCTAATCTTGGACTACAAATACCATTATCCAATAATCATAACTGTATGATTATGACCTGGAGCCACTACCAGGTTAAAGTTGTTTGGATGCTATGTATTCCCATATCTTAACATGTTGGCATTTTATTTGTTTTTTTTTTTTTCGTTTTGTTTTGTTTTTAATTTAACCTTAACACTGAATTCCTGAGTTTATGCTGCTTGTTTTTTCTGGCTTTGTTTTTTATAATTTATTTCTGTAAATATTTTTATCCAAGTTACTGATACATATTGAACTGCAACTCCAGTTTATCATTGTTATTTTAAGAAAGATTTAGTATAATTTAATTGTTTAATTCACACTTGATACTCAGGAGCTTACAAGATGCTTAACCAATTACTTTATTAGCCTAATACCAGCTTTCCTGATGCCTTGACATTTTGAAATAAGATTCATGCCAAATAACAGTGATCCCAGAATAGTAGTCTACATCTATAGCCCTCCAATGGTCATTAAAAGGAGAAATAATGAATGAGCAGAGATTTCTTTTAATTCTATT